>NW_012267240.1:7454712-7510572 GCF_000151885.1 Dipodomys ordii | reverse complement strand
TTCTGCTTGACTCAGACATATACTAGATATTGCAAATAAGGGAAACCATGGGACCTATGTTTCTTTGGGCCTGGCTTACTTCACTTAATATATATAATGTCCAGTGAGTGCCACTGCTCCACTTTTTCACCCTTTATATTCCCCTCAAGTTCTATGCCCTTCTAATTCTGCATTTTTATTTCATATCATCTGTATAGTGTGAGCTTAAGACAGAGATCCCGACCTCAATGGTCTAAGTTCAAATATTTGGGGAGCCCTATTTGTTTCTCCTGCTGTGTTTTATAAAGGTCACCCAGTCTTCCTCAAGCTCTAACCCACACCTGTTCTCAGAGGCTTTCATTTCCAAATGCACTCATCCCATTGGTTAAACCGTGGTGGGGGGGGGGGCAGGGGGGGGGGGGGGGGGGGGGATGGGGGGGGGGGGGTTTATCCTGCCCTCCAATCCAGGGCTTACAGTGAAGGGAGCTGTGGTGAACGGGAGCAGTCTATGCTTTCTAGAGCACCACCCAAAGCCACGGATGGAGGAAGCCCCGTGAGGCACCCTCCCTCAGCCGGCACTCCAGGGGCTTACCACCGGGACCGTTCAACACGAAACACACTTCTCAGTTAAAAAGAAAAAGGAAATGTGTAGTAAATCTTCATTTGCTTGGACTAGGTTCTCTCAGAGCTGAAAATCAGGAAGAGTTTTAATTTAATTACACATACTCTAGTTAAGAATAAATCAATGCCCCAAAAAACTCACTTCACCATGATTACAGTTTAATGGAGATAATTGTGGCCAAAAGAGTATTTTATATTTTAAAAATTACATATCTATTCAAAAGAGTAAATATGTAAAATAAATCTTTGATTTCACAAATCCCAGTTTAAGGTTCTTCTTCCCTTGTTAGAAAAACCTTGAATATTCACAATGATGGAGAGAAATGACTTTTTACCCAAACATCATTGGACCTAATATTTGCAAATATTGAATTAGCAGAATCCAAATGAAAGGTGTGTTGACATGTCTAGGGCAGAAAAGTAATTTCTATTTAGAGGGAAAATAAACATTTATTAAAGAGACCTGAGTGATATTTCAGAATTGGATTAAGCCACTGAGCTAGAAGAGGTTGCTGAGATTGCATTAGAGGAAAGAACATGTCTAGTATATGGATGATCATTTGGAAGGATTTAAAGCTCTTGTATGATGGAAATGGCCCCTCTGCATGACTTCTTTTGGCTGTGGAGATGGCTTTGATTGGAAGTCTGGGAACAGAACATGTGGACAGAGACTGGTCGCCTCAAAACTTAGAGAAAAACCACCATAACCATTGAGGAAAAGATTAAACATGGATTGCTGTTGATATTCATGTAATTCTATGTCTAGAGAAAGGAAGCTGGTAATTAGCTAGATAAGGAGGAAAAGAAAGAATGTTCCAGGCAGAAGCCATAACACACTCTAAACCATGAGTGTAAGGGAGAGAGCATTGGCTGTGTCACAGAACAGGAAGTTCTGGGAGGGAATAGTCACAATGTCCTTGTCATCAGTCTTCTGAGCCTGCTCACCTTTCAGTTGAAGACATGAAACATCTCAGAAGGGATTCTTGTTTGTTTGTTTTAGGTTGTCATGGGGGCTTGAACTCAGGGCCTGGGTACTGTCCCTGGGCTCTTTTTTTTACTCAAGGCTAGTGCTCTACCTCTTTGAGCCACGGTGACACTTCCAGTTTTTTGGTTGTTAAACAGACTCTCCTGCCTGGGCTAGCTTTGAACCTCAATCCTCAGATCTCAGCCTCCTGAGTAGCTAGGATTACAGGCATGAGCCCACCAGCACCTAGCACAGAAGGGTTTTGAACAAGCAAGCAACATCCCAGCATTGTATAGAATGATCACTTTAAATGTAGCAGGACATATGGTTGAGAGGCTGGAAGCTGGTGGCCACTGTGAAAACATGAGATGATAAATGATGAACTGATAGAATGGGGAGCAATGGAGATGGGGTGCTGAAAGAGCAGACTAGATAGTAGTCTGGGATGGATGCCAGGCCTCTGCTTTCTCCCGTTATGTACTTGGAGTGCTAGTCTTTGCCTCTGGCCAAGGTGCTGAATTGGAACATGGAGGTGGTGAACTTGAAACGCTTATGACACAGTCATGTGAAGGTAGCAAGCAGGGAGCTGGAAAGATGATCCTGGAGTTCAGGAGATGAATGAAGTCATACAGAATCAGACTCAGGAAAGAACTCAGAAGCAGCCACATCCAGGCTCAGCAAAGTAAAAAGGATGTGCAAGCTGGGTGCCATTGGCTCATGCCTGTAAGCCTAACTACTCAGGAGGCTGAGATCTGAGGATCATGGTTCGAAGCCAGCCCAGGCAGAAAAGTCCCTGTGAGACTTATCTCCAATTAACCATTCAAAAACTGGAAGTAGCGCTGCGATTCAAATGGTTCAGTGCTAGCCTTGAGCACAAAGAGGTGCAGGGACAGCACCCAGGCCCTGAGTTCAAGCCCCACAGCTGATCAAAAAGAAAGAAAGAGAGAGAGAGAAAGAAAAGAAAGGGGCCTGGGAAGAATAACCAGAGTTGTAAGAAAAAATCAGGAAGATGGGAGAGAGGATCATGAGGCCATTTCTTTTGTTGGTGGTGGTGGTCATGGGCCTTGAACTCTGAGTCTGGTCACTATCCCTGAGCTCTTCAGCTCAAGGAAAGTGTTCTACCACTTGAGCCAGAGTGCCACTTCCAGTTTTCTGGTAGTTAATTAGAGATAAGGGTCTCACGGTCTTTCCAGTTCAGGCTGGCTTCGAACTGCTATCCTCAGATCTCAGCCTCCTGAGTAGCTAGGATTACAGGCGTGAGCCGCTGGTGCCCAGCTCAAGAGGGCATTTCTATTGGGAGGAGACTGGGTAACAGAGCCAATTGCCCATTGGTTTTATGTATAGAGGGAGCCTGGGAGGTTGGCAAGAGCAGATTCAATGGAGGGCTGAGGTTCCAAGGCAGTATGCAGGGGGGTGAGGAGGGATGGTGGTCTTCCTCCAGTAAATGGAATCAGCAGGTTGTTCCATTAGCAGTAATGGTAACTTGGACCATTTTATACCAGTTCTGCCTACCAGGTTCTCAGCTATAGAATAACTACTTTCTCCTTAGCTGTTCATACATACATGGGAGAGGTCACTTTGAGGTGACAGAAATGTTCTGTTTCTCCTGTAATATACATCCACTCATTTAGCTTCCATTTCTGGTTCTTACCTGACTTACTGTATAATGTTTGCAAGGTGGTGACTTTCTCAGTGCATCTTTCCTTCTAAAATTATTTGTTCCTCCATTCTCCTGAGCTGGAAAGCCCTTTGGAGGTTTGTGCTCTCCTCTTTCTTCTTCCCCTCCTCCTCCCTCTCTTCCTCCTTTTCTTTTCCCTCTCCTCCGCTTTTTTTCCTCCTCCTTTTCTCTCCTCTTCCTTCTCCTCTTTTTCCCTCCCTTCCTCTCTTCTCCTTGCTCATCTCTACCCTCTCCTCCTCTCCGCTGCTCTTTTCTTCCCTTCCCCTTCCTCTTCCTTCTTCTTTCCTCCTCTTTCCTCCCACCCCTCCCTCTCCTCTTCTGCCCTTCTCTCCTCCTCTTCTTCTGTCCTCTTCCATCCCTTCCTTCTTCTTTCTCTCTCTTCCCCTTCTCTCTTTAACCTCCTGTCTTCCCTATCCTCTCTTCACTCCTTCCCTTCTCTTCCCTCCCCTCCCTCTCCCTTTCTCTCCTCTTCTCCCCTTCTCTCCTCCTTTTCTCTTCTCTCCTTTCCTCTTCTTTTTTATGGCTACTACTAGAACTTAGTTCTCTCTAGTACTCTTTCTGCTCATTCCCTTCCTCCTTTCTCCCATTTCTCCATCCTTTGTTCTCATTCAGAGCTCATTTTATATTATCTAAGTTGCTTACAATTTGCTGCAACTTCATAGAAAATAAATCTGACTAAGATGCATGGGAACCTGACTGGCACAAGACTGGAGGAGTTGTTGGCTGTCCCAGCTCCTAGGAATAATAAGAACACTGTTAGCTACTTTGATTACTGTGTTTGCATCACAAATGAACTGCTTGTGCCTTGGTATACATTTTAGCCTTTTTTTAAAAAAAAAGCATTATGTCACTTTATAGAGTTAGCTTACATTTCCCTGTGGTTGTTAAGTACCACGCTTTCTCACACAATCAACTTCCACAACTGAAATGCTAAATAATCTGGGGTCATTAGACTCTTTTATTAAATTAGCTGACTTGTAGCTGGTACTCAGAGGACGCTAGGATCGTAATGAACTCTTTCAGGTCCCAGGGGAGCTGTTGAATACACTGCTACAGGATAGATGTTGCAGATACAAGAATCAATTATTATCATGGAGCCGGGCAGGGAAGCTTTTGAGCATTAGATTTCCAGAGTCCAAATGCTAAGAGCTCAGGGGTGCTAATGGAGTCCTTTACTTTGTGCTAGATGGTACAAGACTATACAATTTAAAAAAAAAAAAAACAGCCAATGCTCACTGAGTGCTTACTACTTAGTAGCTGTGTAAGGTGACTTGGAGTGCTTACTACCTACTTAGTACATAGTACTTACTACCTACACAGTTGATTGAATTCATCATTTTATTTAAAGACACAAAAGAATGTAATTCCTTACCTTCTCCTAATGTTAATGTAGCTCAGAAATGTTTACTCTCTCTCTTTTTCTCTCTCTCTGTCTCCCTGACTCTCTCTCTCCCTCGCTGTCTCTCTCTCCCTCCCTCTTACCCTCCCTCTTTAACTCTCTCTCCCTCCCTCTCTCTCTCTTTCTCTCTCTCTCTCTCTCTCTCTCTCTCACACACACACACACACACACACACTGAAAATAGGTAAAACTGTAAGAGATTTTTGCCACCCTTTTTGACAGTTCTGGAATGTGAACCTGCACCCTCTCTACTTGTTACCTGAGTGCTGTACCACTCAACCACATCCTTGGCCTTTTAGCTGTAGATATTGTTTGGAGTCTCATGCTTTTGCCTGAACTGGCCTGGGACCATAGTCTCTTCCTCTGCCTCTTTTTTTTTTTTGTCGGTCATAGGGGCTTGAACTCTGGGCTTGGGCACTGTCCCTCAGCTCTTCAGCTCAAGGTTAGCGCTCTACCACTTGAGCCACAGTGCCACTTCCAGGTTTTTCTGCTTATGTGGTGCTGAGGAATCGAACCCAGGGCCTCATGCATGCAAGGCAAGCACTCTACCACTGAGCCACCTTCCCAGCCCTTCCTCTGCCTCTTTAATGCTAGGACTACAGTCATGCACCACTACAAGGCATAAAGTATCACTAACTTTGTGCCTAGGCTGGCCTGAAAGTCTTGTCTTTACCTCTCAAGTAGCTCAAATTACACAAGTAACCATGCTTATACCAAGAGATGGCCTTTATTTTTTAATGTACCAGTCCTGGGGCTTGAACTCAGGGACTAAGCCCTGTCCCTGAGCTTTTGTGCTCAAGGCTGGTGCTATAACACTTGATCCACATCTTCATTTTCAGCTGTTTTGGTGCCTAGTTGGAGAAAAGAGCCTCACAAACTTTGCCAGGGCTGGCTTTGAACTGCAAGCCTCAGATCTCAGCCTCCTGAGTAGCTAAGGTTACATGTATGAGCCACTGGCACCCAGCAGATGGTCCGTTTTAAAGTAAGTAATAAATAAAGTGGCTCTATAGTACAATGGTGTTCTAAAATAAATAAATAAAACACATAACTTTCTTATTTCAGAAGCAGCACATATCATTGTAGAAAAATAAGAAAACCAGAAAGAGCTAGACATCTTTCATGATATTTTGATGCATATGGCTCCAAGGATATTTTCATACATTTTATCATAATAGAAAATACACATGCTTACTAGCAAGAAATTTGTTCTTTAACATAAACATTATTGTGGGTGATTTTTGTGTCATTAGGAATTCTGTAATTACTACTTTAGAATCTGTTGTTTAGAATTTAAGCTATGTAGCAAATTTGTCGCTAAACATTTTAAGTCAGTTTAAATTTTGACTTTTTAAGAACTGCTAGTATAAACTTCATTGTGATTAAATGCTTGCATATATTCTAAGATTATTTTCTTCAAATAAATTACTGTACTTCGGACTAAGAGTAGTGGTGCATGCCTGTAATCCCAGATACGTGGAAAGTGGAAGTAAGAGGATTGAAGTCTGAGGCTACCTCTAGCCAAAAGCATGAGACTCTAGCTAAAAAGATACAAACAAACAAAAGAGAAAGGGCTGGAGGTGTGGCTCAGTGGGTAGAATGCCTACCTACCATGCACAAGACCATGAGTTCAAACCCTAATGCTGCATAAATAAGTGAATACACAAATTCTTAGTGGCCAAATTTCTGAGCTTGGGACTTCCTGTGCTGTCTTGATGCTCTTCAGAAAAGACCTGGCTGATTTGCACACTGCCAGCAGTATGATGGAGGACCTCTTTGCCAACTCATCCCTAACCATAGGAATTCAAGCCTCAGGTGACCTATGTCATTTTCATGGGTGAATCTATTTTTTTTAACTGTTCTTGTTTTCATTTCTATTTTGGTAATTAGCAAAAGTGAGTGTTTGATGCTTATCAGTTATTTATAGTTCAAAAAGAAAAGGGAAAAATAAACATTGGATGTTGCAGATGTTGGGTGCTTTTTTTTTTCTTCAAAATGTCTCATTTGCTTTTTTCATTTTTGGTATTTATAACAATGTCTCCCTTTTCTATAATCAGAGTGGCATTTATCTACTCTTCACCTTTTGTATCCATTTTAGAAATGTTTTTCTGTGCTAGATCACATAGTCTTGTGCACCATTGTCACAGCTAGTTGACCACATTTGCATAGATGGATTTCTGGGCTTTCTTTTTTAAAAAAAATAAGTTTTTTATTGTGAAAATACTGTACAGAAGGGTTACAATCACATGAGCAAGATAATGAGTACACTTCTTATCAAGCATGGTTGCCTCCTCCTTTGTTTTCCCCCTACCATCCCCTCCCTCCCATCTCCACAACTATTTCCCCACCCCAGCCCCCCACCAAAGTTGTAAAGTTCATTTTTTGATATAGCATCTTGTACATCTCATTGTTACAAGGGATCCACCTGTATCCCTACTTAAACAATTTGTTTTTTCCCTTCTGCTCCCCAAATTATATCAACATCAAATACAGTGAAAACAGGGGTTATACCATGGGCGAGGGACATACAAAGCAACAAAAAAATCACATGGTACCTTATAAATATGTTAGAAACAATGACTTCTTGGCTTTTAGTCTGTTCCATGGGTTTGTGTCTGTTTTCATGCTAGCATCAGACTTTTCTGATTACCACACTTTTTGGTTACCACTACCAATTACTTTGTAATTTAATTATCAATCTGGAAGTGTGATAGCTCTAGCTTTGCTCAAGATTATTATAACGTGTGTGTGTGTGTGTGTGTGTGTGTGTGTGTGTGTGTGTGTGTGTGTGTGTGTGTGTACAGTATGCCATTTCTGGAGATTGAACTCAGGGCCTAGCTTCTGTCTCTTAGCTTTTCCACTGAAGGCTAGCACTCTACCACTTGAGCCACAGCTCTACTTCTGGAATTTTGCTGGTTAATTGGAGGTAAGAATCTCACAGACTTTCCTGCCAGGGCTGGCTTTGAGCTCTGATTCTCAGATCTCAACCTCATAGTAGCTAGGATTATAGCTTCTTTGTGTTTCCATATGAATTTCCTAATTTTTTTCTCTGTTTCTGTGAAAACATCATTGGGATTTTGACAATATTGATTTTTCCAAGTCCATGAACACAGGGGGCTATATTTCTATTTTCTGTATTTTCTTCTATTTATTTTATTAATGTTTCACAGTTTTCAATACAGAGATCTGTATTGAAAATTTATTCCTAAGTATTGTATTCATTTAGATATGATTGTAAATGGAATTGTTGTGTTAATTTTGTTTCTTTCTTTTTTGCTTAATCATTACTATAGTAATGCAACTGGTTTTTCTGTGTTTATTGTTTTCATTCTACAACTTTACTGAATCTGTTTATATGAGTCCTGAATGGTTTGTTGGTGGAGTCATTAGATTTTTCTGTATGTAATAAAATGGTCGTCTGAAAACAGAAACAATTTCATTTCTTCCTGTGCAACTGGATACTTTCAATTTTTTCTATTTATTCTTTCTTTCTTTCTTTCTTTCTTTCTTTCCTTCCTTCCTTCCTTCCTTCCTTCCTTCCTTCTTCCCCTTATTCATAGGCCACTATTGAAACTTAAACTGGACATTGCCTTTGTTGTTGTTGTTGCTGTTGCAGGTGTGAGCTTGAAACTCAGGGCCTAGGCACAGTACTGGAGCTTCTTTTGCTCAAGGCTAGTGCTCTACCACTTGAGCCACAGTGCCACTTCCAGTTTTTTCTCAGTATAATTTATTTAGATATAAGAGTCTTGTGGACTTTTCGGCCTGGCTGGCTTTGAACAGCGATCCTCAGATCTCAGCCTCCTCAGTAGCTAGGATTATAGGTGTGAGCCACTAGTGTCTAGCTTTTGCCTTTTGATTCAAGGCTGGTACTCTATTACTTGAACCACATCTGGCTTTTTGCTAGTTAATTGGAGATAAGAGTCTCTAAGGCTTTTCTGCCCAGACTTATTTCAAGTCATGATCCTCAGAGCTCAGTGTTCTGAGTAGTTAGGAAACAGGTGTAAGCAACCAGCACCTGGCTTTTTTTTTCTCCTAATTTCTCTGGCTAGGGTGTCCATTAATATATTGAATGGAAATGGCAAGACTGAGCATGCTTATCTTGTTCCTGAGCTTAAAAGAAAAGTTCACTAGGTACTGGTGGCTCACACCTATAATCTTAGTTACTCAGGAGTCTGAGGTCTGAAATCAGTCCAAAGCCAGCCTGGGCAGAAAATCCATGAGACTGTTATCTGCAATTAACCACCAGAAAACCGGAAGTGGAACTGTGGTTCAAAATGGTAGAGCATTAGTCTTGAGCACAAAAGCTCAAAGACCAGTGCCCAGGCCCTGAGTTCAAGTCCCACAACCTATGAAAGAAAGAGAGAGAGAGAGAGAGAAAGAAAGAAAGAAAGAGAGAGAGAAAGAAAGAAAGAGAGAAAAAGAGAAAGAAGAGAGAGAAAGAGAAGAGAGGAGAGAGAGAAAGAAAAAGAAAGAAAGAAAGAAAGAAAGAAAGAAAGAAAGAAAGAAAGAAAGAAAGAAGGAAGGAAGGAAGGAAAGAAAGAAAAGGAAGAATAAAACTCTCCATTGCTCACCATTGAGTACATGCATTGGCCATGGGCTCATGATATATGACCTTTATTATGTGAAGGTATATTTCTTCTATATCTAATTTGTTGAGACTTTTTTAAATTATGAAGGGCTATTGGATCTTGTCGGATCCTTACCCCACAGATGTTTAGATTTTTCTATTTCTTTCAGAAGAATGTTTTGTTTCTAAATGTAATAGAAATGGATCTAGGATTTCACATTTAGATATGATGTTGACTCTTCTTTTATAAGTCTTTTTTATTAATTCTACAATATTAATTCTACAGAGTCAGTCAGCATCCACACTAGTCGAAATGAAGATGAGTAAGGAGAGTGAGGAAAAAAGAAGGTCAGAAAAGAATAAGAAGTTTCTGGTAAATTCAAGTAGGAAGACACAGAAAAATAGAAACATTTTCTGTTCCCTATACAAGTAATAAGAGTTAAAAATTCCACACAGTTTTATTTTTTGCATTATTAAGGTATCTTTCTACCTGCCTTTCTTCATCGCAAAGATTGCATTTTCTCTCTCTTCTTTTGTTAGTCAGGTATTTATGCAACCATTGATTGGTGTTTTCAGTGTCCCAGCTTTTGACTTTATGAGTCAAGTCTATTTTACCAAGTTTTCTAATTTAATGAAAAGTTTATTTTAATTTTCTAGTTTCAGAAAACCTTTAGAGCGGTACATTTTCCTCTGAGAATAATTTAGGGTGTTCCTCATTTTTATATGTACTTTTCTCATATCATTAATTTTTCATGCTGTGTAATTACCATTTTTTATTTTTTCTGCTCTGAAAAGTTATTTAGGACAGCCAAGCATGGTTTATTACATGGTAAATTGAGGGGTTTGTGTGTGTGTGTGTGTGTGTGTGTGTGTGTGTGTGTGTGTGTGTATGTGATTATTTCTGCCTGGGTGTTGTTAAGCTATTCTGCTCAAAGCTAGCACTCTATCATTTGATCGTTTGATCATGCATCCTCTTCTCTCTACAGATACATGCAAGGGAGAAGGCTTAGGAAACAGAGGGCATGAGGCCACATGGTCATCCTTTGTGCTTAATAACACACACACACTCAGTATACTGTAACACAGTACGCTATGTCTCAGATCTAAGTAAGGTGTATTAAGAAGCTGTCTTCTTTTTTTAAACTGCCTTCTTGCTACCAGTGAGGGTTGACATTAGAGAAAACAAGGAAGTAGGTGTGGGGGGAGAAACATTCGTGTAAAGAGCTTGTGTCGGTCCTCTTACCTCAGGCCCTCTGAGGCTGCCTTATCTTTAGCAAACTGTCCCAATGGGATGAACAAGTACAGGATGACTGTCAAGTTAATCTCCCTCAAAAACGTACAAGCTAGGGGCTGGGAAGGTGGCGCAGTGGTAGAGTGCTTGCCTTGCATGCCTGAGGCTCTGGGTTTGATTCCTCAGCCCCATATAAGTAAAAAGAAAAAAGCCAGAAGTGGCGCTGTGGCTCAAGTGGTAGAGGGCTAGCTTTGAGCTAAAGAGCTGAGGGACAGCGCCCAGGCCCAGAGTTCAGGCCCCACAACCGGACCCAAAAAAAATGTCCAAGCTAGTGATCAACTGGATAAAAGCCAAAAATTGGCTAACTCCTTTCTAAGAATTCTCTCCAGTTTCATAAAGTTAACTACAAAAGTACTGTGGCATTTATCATGCGCTTCCATTGTTCTGCAAAAGGTAAATACCTTACCCAGATTTTCTCTGAAATGTGAACATTTCCATAATAGCAGGTCTGGCGTAGCACCTCACATGAGAGAAACTGAGTCTTGCTGGTTGAAGCGGTCTCCATACCCCCCCCATCAACAAAGAGGATGAAAGATACAGGAAAAGTAGGGAGTAAGATACACTAGGGTTCCTCCCTCAGCCCTGACACCCTCACTTCTTCCACTCAGTCTCACAAGGGTCACCCCAAAGGAAGCAGCTGTGAATCCGAGTCCAGAACCTTCACCCTCATATGTACCTGTCATGTCCTTCCTTAGTTCCCGCTTGACAAAACTAGTCACTAGTTGACTTGTATTTTACTGTCATCCGAGTAATGGCAGGGGAATTGTTTTGCATTGGAGAATAGTTTCACCTAAATCAGTAGCTCTCCACGCTTTCAGTTTCAATGCTATTTTATGTTCCAATGATTATGTCTCGCCTCCTTTTATTAGCCCCAACCAAAAATGATAGAAAACACAACTTGCCTCTTCTCGATAAAGCCCAAATTAGCTTAAAGAAGGAGGAAACATTAGAGCTGCGCTATCTCAATAGGTGAAAGTTTAGGCAAGTTAACTCCAAAAGATGTGATAAAGTGGTGCTCCCTGTATCTGAAGCCAGGAGACTCAAATGTACCCTTGAGCTAGTGTCAAGCACAAAATCCTACCAAATGCCAGTAGCATTCCTAATAATGATGATGATGTGTTTGTTAACCACCCCTCCTTTGCTTTTCTCAATTGTCTGCGTAAAACCTAGCTTTACAATCCCAATGGAAAAACATGACCTTGGAGTATTTTTCTTCCTCCAGGACCTATTCTCTGCCCTTTGCTTTTCCCTCCAGGTCTGAACTGGAATGTCACACTGCATAAAAACAACCTCCACAGGCAGGTGCCCGTGGCTCAAGCCTGTAATCCTCGCTACTCAGGAGGCTGAGACCTGAGGATTGCCCTTCAAAGCAGCCCAGGCAGAGAAGTCCAGGAGACGCTTAGTTCCAATAAACTACTCAGAAAACAAAACAAGAAGTGGTGCTGTGGCTCAAGTGCTAGAACAATAGCTCAAGGACAGTGCCCAGGCCCTGAGTTTAATCCCTAGGACCAACACACACACACACACACACACACACACACACACACACACCTCAACAATTAAAATTGAATGTTTTTCATGAGCTAAATGGATTCTTTCTCCTCTTTTTTTTTTTTTTTTTGGTTTGGTGGTCATGAGGTTGGAACTATGGGCCTCTGCTAGGCACATACTCTACCACTTGAGCCATGCCCTCAGCCCTTTTTTGCTTTAGTTATATTTTGGGCCCCACCTTTCTGCTTAGATCTGGCCTTGAACAGCAATCTTCCTATCTATGTCTTCCACATATGTAGGATTACAGATGTGAAACACCTCACTGGGCATATTTATTAAGATGGGTCTTCTTACCTTTGTTGCCGAAGTTAGGCTCAAACTATGATCTCTGCCTCCTGAGTTACTAAGAAGTTGTTTTAACTGAGCATTATCAATGGTACAGGATTAGATTTTTACCTTCCAGTGGCCTCTTATGCTGAAAAGACAACCAACTAAACTATTCCAAGCAAATCTGTAACACATTTCTTTTTCCTTTCAGAGGGAAAATGATCCCATCTGATCTGGAAAGAAGAATCCTTGAGGCCAAACAGAAAGTAAGTTTTCCTGAGTAGATAAGATTACATACATTGGCCACCAGCACCCAGCTTGCATTTTACTTTATTTTTTGAGGTTTTATTTATTATTATTTTTAAAAATTTTATTGTAAAAATTTTATTGTAAATTTTAAAAATTTATTATTATTTTTAAAAATTTTATTGTAAAGGTGATATACAGAGGAGTTACAGTTAAATAATCAGGTACTGAGTACATTTCCTTTTGACCACCATTACTCTCGCCTTATTTTCTCCCAATTTTTCCTCTCTCCCTCCCTAACTCCTAAGTTGTATATAGTTCATTTCCAACATAGTGTCTGGTGAGTATCACTGCTGAATAACTTTTATTTTTAAAAACAGATCTCAACCTCACCCTCCTAGCTTTAACGCCAAAACAGAATTTTGTATCCAATACAAATTTATTTCTCTGAGTTGTATGTGGGTTCTGCTTTAGAAAAGGTTACATTTCTGAGGACATAATTTATACAGAGAGGGTGTAACAGTTCTTCCCAAAGCATTTTCTTCCTGTGTCTGACAGTTGGAATTAAGCAGACACACTTTGGAAAATTCACTTTCACAAGTAGAAGGCATACAGCATGGAAGAACTGTCACCTGGTTCTTTAAAAGGCGTTGTTTTCTCCTGCCTGGGCCCAGGCTGATAAGGTTGGCTCACTACACATCTTATTTTGCAGGCAGCAATAGAGAATTGTTTGTGAGTAATAAATTCTACAGAACTGCAGAAGATCCTCACAAATTATTAGACAGCCATTTGCACCCCCATACAGTTGTCAAATGAGTTTGTTTCCACTGTTTAGCTTTTACTTCATAGGCTCACTCTACTGTTCCTGACTTCACAAGGTGTTTTCTTGTCGTTATTTCCTTTCATATATACGCCTTTCTCCCTACAATCTCTGTCTTCACCAAATCACTTGGAGGGACATGACCCACAAGCTTAAACCTTTGCTGCCACCTAGGGGCGGATGATGTAACAGCAAGCTCCTAAAGCAACAGGACCTTCATTACGGAATGGGGAAACAAGGAAGGTCGCGTTTGCGACATTCTTTTGCTTTCTTGTAGCCACAGCTTGTGATCTCAATTTCCACTTGCCTACAGTCAGACAGACTGAGGGCCACTCAGCAGGATAAAAGCCCTGGCTTATTGTTTAGTCTTGTGCAAACCTGTGCCTCTTAGACTGTAAATAAATGAATAGACGTGATGAGCTGGCCTTCTGCTTGCTCACACAAGGGCCTTCCATGAAAAGAATGATTAGAAAATGAGCAAAAGCAGTTAAAAAATGGGGAAGGGGTTGGAAAAATTCTAGAATAGATAAAAGGTTCATGGAGATCACTGAAAACCTCTGGAACATACAACCTTTCAGAGAACAGAATGGGCTGTTAAATGGGAGTGGTAATTAATGACTGCTACATGGTTGCCAAACCAATGGAGAACCCACGTTCCACAGAGTGACTGGCCAGGCTCATGCGTGGGTAACACTTCTAAGAATTTCAGAAATTCAGGTGTACATGTGGTAAGAAGAAAATTTCAATGGTTTTTTCAGTAGCTTTAAAAAGTGGGGGAAGGTTGGCCTCCTATTTACACTATTTGGGGACTTTTCATTTCTGTAGGGATTTGTTCCTTTCCTGGTGAGCGCCACGGCTGGGACCACGGTGTACGGGGCATTTGATCCCCTCTTAGCTGTGGCCGACCTTTGCAAAAAGTACAAGATCTGGATGCACGTGGATGTAAGTATCCCTCAGGACTGGCCATTAAAGTGACTTTGTTCAATTTTCTTCCGGGATTCATAGAAGACAGTTTACTTTTATTTTCAAAATGGTGGCATCAGAGCCTTAAAACATTTCAGAGACAAATGAACACTCAATTGCATGGCATACAATGTCTTGATCATGCCTGAAGTTACCTGCATGAAAATATTCTCAGTTCTATGAACTGAGCACACTGTTCAGATCTTCCTTCCTTATGACAATCAAAGGATAAAAAGCACTTGCATGTACAGCGGAAATTCAGAAGTTAAATCTCAAGTTGAGGTTCTGGTGTCTCACACCTGTAATCTTAGTTATTTAGGAGGCTGAGAACTAAAGATCTCAGTTTGAAGCCAGACGGACAGACAAATTTGTAAGATCCTTGTCTTCAATTAACCAGCAAAAGTCAGAAGTGGAGCTGTGGCTCAAGGGGTAGAGCATCAGCCTTAAGCAAAACATCTAAGGGACAGCACCCTGGCTCTGAGTTCAAGTCCTAGTACCAATACACACAGAGAGAGGGAGCAGGGAGAGAAAGAGAAATGAGAGAGAGACAGAAAGAGAGACACCCTCAAGTTCATGTTAAGTATTCCTATATTTGCAGGGGAAATGCAGACTTCACTTACCAGGAAAAATGGATTACCAAATCCCCAAAGTTTTAGCTTGCTCAACTCAGAAGCTAAATTGTATTTGACATGTTTTGACTTTAAGCTTAGTCACACTGCAAAACAATATAGGTGTATTATTATTTTCAAATAAAAAATGCCATTTTAAAAGATGAAGAGATTTAAGCTCAATAGATCAAAGAATTGTTTAAAAATCAGCTGCCATCTGTAAATTATGTGCCAATGAGCTGTGATAAGGTAAAAAGTTTATATCAAATTATCACTGATTACAAAACAACATCACCCAATGGGTCACCTGATTTTTTTTTCTCCCGTTGGAAGACTTTTTAAATGAAAGAACGCATAAGTTGACATACATCGTGGTGCAAGACTTCTTTGCTGTTAGAGGCCCACACTTTTGAGTAGCTCTGGTTTGAAGCATTTGGGCTTTGCAATTTGCAGCTGAGGAATTCCGCCTGCATAAGATGGAGAAAGATTCTTCTCACTTTGACTCTTTATACCCATATAAATGTGGAAGAATCTGACACCTTAGTATGGTTCTCCACCCTACACTTTGAGGTCTAGCATCAGAAGGGCCAATTCCTCTATGTTGCTTGGAGCCAAGCAGAGCACTTTCACATTATGATTCTCCAAAAAATGTGAAATTTTGAGTCATGAGAAAGAGCTACCTTATGCTTGTATGATTTCCTTTCTCAGGCAGCTTGGGGTGGAGGATTACTGATGTCCCGGAAACACAAGTGGAAGCTGAGTGGTGTGGAAAGGTATGTGTATTTTTCTTTTTCCTTTTATCATTTTTTTGGTTTGATTGATTGGTTGATTGATTGATTTTTGTCAGTCTTGGGGCTTGAACTCAGGCCTTAGGTGTTGTCCCTGAGCTTTTTCACTCAAGGCAAGTGCCCTACCACTTTGAGCCATAGTGCCACTTCTGGTTTTCTGATATTTAATTGGAGCTAAGAGTCTGATGGACTTGTCTGCCCCATCTGGCTTTAAACCATGATCCTCAGATCTCAACCTCCTGAGTATCTAAGATTACAGGACTGAGCCATCAGCATTCTGCTCCATGTTTCTTCTTATGAAACGTTGAGGGTTAAATGTGATAAGCAAATGGTGTTCCATTTCCAGGAACCCTTCAGCCCCATGCTTGGTGCGATAGTTCCCTCAGAAATCTTATGTGCAAAGTATAGAAAAGCAAGACTTTCATCAAGTGATCCAGGTAGAATGTGTCTCAGAGGTCAATTGCTCTCTGGAATCCGTTTCTGGGATCTCTAAAGCCTGCAAACAGCCTACATTTTTCTAGAGAGATCTATAGCTTCCATCCTTCTGAAAAGGGTAATATCCGTGACTCTGAAGAAACTAGTGAATAATTTTTCCACACAAATGCCTTGTAAGTTATCAGTGTTGAAAGGTTTGGGTTTGGGGTTTAATACAGTCAGTTAACTTAAAGCAAGACATACTCCGGATTTCAGTTTCATGCCTTTTCCTGACATAGCTCTGATTGGTGCTAGGAAGTAGCTTCTAGTTCGAGCCTAAGCTGTAGACCATTGAGAAAAGCAAAACACAAAGGAAGGAATATTTGATTTGCATAAGACATCTTCAGGACCAAGAGACAGAATAGAGAGTGCACAATACCCTTGGGAATCTGGTTCCAAGCCACGTGCAGAGGGAGGCTGGTTTTCCCATTACCCCATGGCAAGTCAGCCGGGCAACCATTAGTGTGAATGCTGACACTCCAGGCCACTGGAGAAACTCCGAATCCATCCGAGGCTGCCAAATGCCCGCCATGCTGTGCCAAGTAGCCAGATGTCACCCAGGGAGAGAGACATCTTGGCACAAATTCTGTTGCAGGAAAGAGGGAAAGAGGCTAATGGAGCTCAGAAACATCTGTCAGCACTGCTCATGCAGGGCGCCCATGCCAAGCGTATATTTAAGGTATGCTGTGTGACACCCCGAGGTGCTCACAAACAGGACTCACAGACCGGGATGGGCTACTGGGAGAGAGCTAAGGAGAGTGGCTCAATTAGTGGGAACAGGGCGGCAGCAGAGCTCATCTAAGTCCCATACATGGGGTCTCTTGTTGGTAGGGGCTCTGGTCTGGGCACAGCTGTATTGCAGCATTAGAGATGTGTGTGCTCTTTCTGCAGGATGCTCATAGGTAAGAGGGCAGAGGGCAGGTGTGTCACCCTCCCAGAGCCAGCCTTTTAGGCTTCTCTGAGATCTAATCCTGATCCATCTTAAAGATCGAAATAAAACCAGAAGTCTAGGAAGTGACAAGGAATTAAACAGAGAGAGAGATAATACAAAATGAGAAGAGAAGATGGAGAATGAAAGAGAAATAGGGGAAGGAGAGGGAAAGAGGAAGAGAAAGAGAGAGGATGGGAGAGGGAGAGGGAGAAGCAAAGGGAGAGGGAGAAGGAAAAAAGGAGAGGGAGAAGGAGAAAGAAGAAAGGGAGGAGGGGAGGGGAGGAGAGGGGGAAAGGGAGGGGAGGGAAGGAGAAGAAAGGGAAGAGGAGAGGAGAGGAAAGCAAAAGAGAGCAGAGGAGAGGAGAGGAGAGGAGAGGAGAGGAGAGGAGATATAGATGTGGTACCTGCTCAGATGATCAGAACAAGAATGGAATTTAATTTATGGGCTCGTAGAGCACTTACCTGGCACACTGTGGCTGTGGTTTCCATCCCTAGCACCACATGCATGTGTGTATGTGTGTGCGCACACACACACACACACACACACACACACACACACACACACATTAGCTTTCAGGAGAGCTGATCTATATACTACACTTTCTCTTCTGTGAATTTCTTTCTTAGGGACACAAAGCCTGAGCATTTGCTATTCTACCTTTTGTGACATCTGTGACTGTGAGTGCTAGGAACCATGGAGCATTGTCTATTTGCAGGCTCACTAAATTACCTACCCTGAGCCTCAGAAAAATAAACACCCACATACTTTTGTACTAATGACTATTATTTGAGAGCAGAGCTCAGAGCATTCATCCTGGAACACGAGTCCTCTACATTCCTATTGCTGTGATTTTTGAAACTTTGTTATAACTAAATCTACCAAGTGCAATAGCCAAATGTGAGGTCCTAGAAATGAGGGGAGTTCAGTGCTCTGCTCTGGGCAGGGTCCCCTTAGCCCCCCACTTTCTGAGCATCCCCATCCTGTTGATTTCTTAGCAGAAGGCATGCCTTCTTTGGCGAAAAGGGTCATAAAGACAGTGGAAACTTGTGGTCATAATGTCCATGAGCCTATGTTTAGGAACCAAATGAGTCTCACTTGGGGGGAAATTACTTTTTTTTTCTCCAAGTGCCACAAGCACCAAGATTAAGAATTAGTCTAAAAGTGGAGGAAAGTTCTTGTCCTGAAATCAATGGTCTTGGAAGGTCTGTGCATGTCAACCTCACTGCAAAAGAGCAACAAACTGGATCCCTGCTCTGCACCTCTGATTTTGGGGGTTCTCAGAAGACAGCGCACTTCCTGGCTAGCACTGTGGAAGTTTCCAGAGCTGGGGAAGCTGACAGGGTGCAGGAAGTACCCAGATAGCCCCACATCTGCCCCCTCCTTGCACACCATCTCTTCCTGAGCCCACTTCTCCAGTGGGGTGCTTACCCGTCATCGTCCACTGAGCATTCTGTCTTCAAAGCTTGAAAGACGTGTGGAATGTTCCAGTGCAGCAGAAGTTGCATCACCACGGGAGAGCCAGGGCACATGAGCTGAGTGGAGAGCCTGGAGGCAGCCTTGCTACACCAGCCTCAGCCCCAGAGTTTGAAATCACCAGGTAGATGAGGGAGTCATTGTAGGTGCAGAGCAGAGACACCCCTGGTGGGGGCGCAAGAGGTCCTTGGAGAAAGTGGCGATGAGTGGCTGGAGGATGAGTAGACCAAGGAGATCCGTGGTCACGGGGAGAAAGGTGGCAGACCTGCAGTTGGTTGCTGTGAAGGACTTGACACAGAGACGCGCTAGCATCACCAGGGATCTCTGTACTGTGGACTCCTGAGCTTAGAATTAAGACTGTGTGAACCAAGATTGCAAGTAGACATTGTAGTCCTCAGGTGGGGACCAAAATGGTGGCAGCCCACAGTCACAGGAGCCACAGCGGGGATTCTGGCAGGGATTCTGAGCAGAGGAGGGATGTGGTTAGAAAGCTGGCTGTGAATGAGAGAGATGGAGGCTGAGCAGTTACACCTGACTAGAAACTAGGTATATTACACCTGCCCATCCACCTGTGGGAGGTAAAAGCTATGAAGTTCTCACCAGAGTCTGAAGATCAGAGACAAATGAGTGGATGTCTCCCAGGGGTAGGGAAAATGGAACCGCAAAGAAGACATCAGGAGCAAAGCAGAGAGTGAAATAAACACAACCCTGGGTGCTGGTGGCTCACACCTGTAATCCTAGCTACTCAGGAGGCTGAGATCTGAAGATGGTAGTTCAAAGCCAGACGGAACAGGAAAGTCTGTGAGACTCTTACCCCCATTGACCCACTAAAAATAAATAAATAAAAATAAAAGCCAGAAGTGGAATTGTGGTAGAGCACAGCACCTAGGCCCTAGTTCAAGACTCAGGACGGGCACAAAAAATAATAAAATAAAATAAATAAAAATAAAAACAAGCATAACCCCAAGGTTTGACAACTGGATGTCTTGTACCAAGAACATAGACACTAGAGGGGAAGGATTGGAAAAGATAAATAGTGGAAAAGAGTTCACTTGCTGGGTACCAGTGGCTGACACTACTCATCTTAGCTACTCAGGAGGCTGAGATCTGAGGATCAAAGTTTGAAGCCAGCCTGGGCAGGAAAGTCTGTGAGACTATTTATCTCTAATTAACCAACCAGAAAACCAGAAGTGGTGCTGTGGCTCAAAGTGGCAGAATGTTAGCCTTGAGCCAAAATAGCTCAAGGACAATGCCCAGGCCCTGAGTTCAAGCCCCACAACTGACACAAAAATAAAAATAAAAGAGTTCACTTGGGGCTGCTGGTTTGAGGCACAAATCAAGGCACAAGGATGTATCTGAAAGCAGTCTTAGAGATGGGGTTCAGTTGTGTCTAACTTACAGAAGCCACTTGACTAAATCATTCAGCCAAACACTAGAAGCTGGCCAGGGTCACACTGTGACTCTGATCCTCAAAGATGCTCAGCCTGCTGGCTGACTTAGTACAGAGACCACCTTGCCGAATCACGAGAGCTCAGGGTGGAAGCAGCGGCTTCCCCTGGGCATCTGAAGAGGGGGAAGTTGAGGCAGCAGTGGGAAAGGGGAGAGAAGTGGACAGAAGGTGAATGAGGCTGCCCAGGTCTGGAAGGGTAAAGAGTAAGGAAGACTTCACCAAGTGAAGCCTAGGAAGATGACATTCCAGTAAGAGAATACAACATCACAGGCCTGAGAAACCCCAGCATAGAACATTCTGAGCATGTATGCATGTGCATGTGCACGCACGTACACACACACACACACACACACACACACACACACACAGCCTGATGTGATAAAAATAGCTAAAGGAAAAAGAAGGGACATGGCTGAATGCGCAGTGGATCTTACCCTGGGGACATCTGCCCATAAACAGGGCATGGAGATCATTCTGGTGCCAGGAGGAGGAAAGAGTTAAGACACACTTGCTGGACCCAAATCCAATGGATAGTACCAATTGCTTTTTATTGAAGAAATCGACATCAGGGCTCTGTTTCCTACTTTGCCAGGTAGCATCAATGGCTGAGCTGTGCCTCATTGTGGGTGAGCCACAGTCATTGGTAAAAACAGCATTGCATTTTTGTGGAGTGTGAGAGCACAACTAATGGGGGGAAAAACCCAAAACCCTCTGCTCTGGAAACCAGCACACAGCTCACCCTGCTTTGAGTTAGAGAGGAGATGGGGCAGAGGCCTAGCCACTCCTGTAAAAGGACATGTTGAGAAATCTGGTCTGCTATTGACTAGGAGGTTGAAGTAAGAGGAAAACTCTAGCAGTGAAGTCGTGTTCCCTCTCAGCTCCAGGCCACAGCAGGAACAGTGGGGTACAGGGGGGTGCTGCTGGTTCTCTGATCACTGTGACCAAAGGCCAGGTTCTGATCCCGATGCTCCTGCTCACTCGAAGAGGGAATCCCAGAGTACCATGGGGGTCCAGAGCCTTCACGGGAGCTGGAAAGAAGAACCAGCCAAGGCCATGCATGGCCTTCCTAACCATCTCTGTGGACAAAGACAAGTTGCATGAGAATCGGGTTTTGTGGTGTCCTGCAGGGTCCTCCTGGCATCTAAGCAAGAGTGTTACCCAAATGAGGCCCTGATGGACACTAATCTTCTGACCAGATGCACGGTGTCTCCTTCTCACATGATGTGTTTGTTTTAGGGCCAACTCTGTGACGTGGAACCCACACAAGATGATGGGAGTCCCTTTGCAGTGCTCGGCCCTCCTAGTTAGAGAAGAGGTACGTCTCTCCTGACTCTGTCCCCATCTGCAGTTGGGCTTCCCTGTCTTACGCTGCTGACCCTCTTCCCAAGATGCTCACATTCCCCAGAGCATGCACCTCTTCTAAAGGCCTATTGGTGCTGGAGGACAAAGTGGCCCAGGATCTCCATGTTCAGGACAGAAACTTTGGCCTCGTCTGTAAGATGCTTGTGTTCTCAACTTTCCTTGGTGTCCTCAAATCTGGACACCAGCTCAAAATATAAAATTTCTACTTTACTCCTGGAATAGGAGCTGGATTCATTGTTACCATAAGAGAGAAAAAAAAAGATAGTTTTACCATAAGAAAAAATATACATGATAGAGAAGGTAAGTGTTAAGATTCAGATAAATAGAAATAGAAGATGTGCATTATTATATATATTACAGTTCCGTGCTGTTCTTTTTATTAGTTAATGTCATGTTCAGAAGATAAGTCATCTGCTATACGAAAAGAATAACCCAGGACCATTGCCATTCTACATACTTCTGCCAAAAAGGCCTTGAGGTCATTTACTGTAGATACTCACTGTTGGTCAGTGCCTCTAAATTTCTCCTCCCTGTTGCCAAGGTGAAGTTAGATCTCCTCACTCTACATAAATTTTATTGATAAGCTTTAAGTAAATAACCTTAGTTTATTCTTATTATACTTAATTTTGTTAGAATTCATAATCCAGCTGAGAGCCAGTGGCTCACACCTATAATCCTAGCTACTCGGAAGGCTGAGATCTGAAAGATCAAGATTCTAAAACAATCCAGGCAGAAAAGTGCAAAGAGTCCAACTTCAATTAGCCTGAAAAAACCCAGGCCGGAGGTGCAACTCAAATGGTAGGGTACCAGCCCAGCAAGCAAGCAGAGTAAGAAGAAGGCCTCCAGTTCAAAAAGACTGGCCAAAAAGAAAAAGGAAAAAAAAAAAAGAACTAATAAAGAATCCCCAGATTGGAAGTGGCGCTGTAGCTCAAGTGGTAGAGCGCTAGCCTTGAGCTAAAGAGCTGAGGGACAGCACTCAGGCCCAGAGTTTAAGCCCCATGACCGACAAAAAAAAAAAAAAAAAGAATCCCCAGATTGAAAAAGGATCTTAAAATACTTATCTTTGTTTGCTTTAAAAATATAAAATAAGGGCTGGGAAGTTGGCTCAGTGGTAGAGCGCTTGCCTTGCATGCATGGGTTTGATTCCTCAGCACCATATAAGCAAAAAGAAAAAAGCCGGATAGCACCCAAGCCCAGAGTTCAGGCCCCACAACCAGACCCCCCCCAAAAAATATATATATAAAATTAAGGTCAAAGTCTTAGTTCAGAGGTAGAGTACAGGTCAGGCAAGCATGAGGCCCTGAGCTCAAATCTCAGTACCTCCAAAATCAAGCAATCAATCAATATTTTGATAGAAAAATGAAAACTCAAATAAAATTAACACATAACTACATTAGATCATTTGGGCCAGATAGAAAATATGGATAATTTTAGAGCTGCCTAAAATTCTGCCATTTGGAGATAATCATTATTACAGTTCCAAAATATTTTCACACACAAATTTTCTAGAAAAATATATAGGGTATAAATAAATACAATTAAAACAACTATCATCCTATGTAATATAAACATGTTTATTCTTTTTATATTTAACACTATATCATGTGTATAATATTCCAAACACTGCATTCTGTTTTCTCAATACTGGCAACAGAACCTCGGGCCTCCCTCACATAGGATAAATAAGTGTTCTACTACTGACTACCTTTTGAGCTCATGTGTGGTTTAAAAAGAAAATTGATTTTAATGGTCCTACAATATTTTCTTACATAATACATGGTAGCTTGATAAAAATCCTAAAACATATATCTTTGATCATATTTCTTAAAGTAGAGATCTGAGTGTGATTCTTGATGAAAGAATATTATTATTCCTCATGCTCTTAGAATGCTTTCTCTTGACAACTATATATTGAAGTTACACAAAAATAAGCAGATAAAAATTCAAATACAAACTTTCCTCTAAAATGAGATGAGCACATTGACAAATATCATTTCAGGCTGACTTTCTATCAAATAAACTTCCAGTATGATACATCTTCTCCTATTATAGATCATGCAAACCTCAGCTGTATTGCTTGAAAAGAAAAAAATAAATCTTTATTATCTACATTTTAGCCAGATGTTTGATAGTGACTCTCATCATCTCACTGGCACACCGAAAGAAATGCAAGCCAGATAAAAATAGGTGGATTTGGATCTGATTGGATGAAGGCATTGGATCTGCTGACTAGAAGTGGGTGTTACTCAGGCTAGAGGCTCTGGTTACCTAACCCAGCTCCATTCAAAATATCCCTCAATAGGTTGAGTAAAACACAGAAGCTTTAAACAAGTTCAGATGAGAAGAAGCTGGAAGGCAGACTGAATCTGTGCAATGACCGACTAAGAATATCAGTCTGGATATTTACAGTCTGGACCATCAAGCCACATCCACAGCAGGGACATTGTTCAAAGGCATCCAAGCAAGGCTCCATTCTTAGGTACAAGCATAGGGCATTTAGACTGGCCACAGAAAGCTTGTTTCAAAATGGCTAAATTGTTGGACTTGTTAAAGAGAAAAAAAGACCCAGGGCTTTAAGTTGCATTCTACTGGGTGAACAAGAAGTCAAAGAAAATGTCATTCAAAAACAAGATTCAACTGTGTGCTGGTGAGTGGTTCACACCTATAACCTTAGGTAGTCAGGAGGCTGAGATCTAAGGATTGTGGTTCAAAGCCAGCCCAGGCAGGAGAGTTCATGAGACTCTTATCTCCAATTAACCAGCAAAAAAAGGTAGAGTGGAGCCATGGCTCAAGTGGTAGAGCACTAGCCTTGATCAACAAAGTTCAGGGACAATGACCAGGCCCTGGGTTCAAGCCCTAGGACAGGCACAAAAAAGAAAGAGGGAAAAAAACCATGAGTGATGTGGACATATCCTAATAAAACCCCTTACAATGGACAATATCATACATGCCAACAGTCAATGATTACTGGAATGGAATAAAAGATGTGGAGCACCTCTCACTCACATCTGGTTAAAGAACACTGGCAGTGTTGTGCTTAGCTCCACAGCAAATCATATGTGAGCCTGCATCAAGTGGAGAGAGAAGCAAATAGATAGAGAGCAATTGGTAAACCTGTAAGAGGAATGATTAGACAAACTATGGAAAGAAAAGAGAATGGAAAGATTTGAGAAGAGAGCAGTGTTTACCACTTTGACTTTCAAACAGAAGAGATTTGTTTTTTTCCCCCCTGAGGATTTGAGGCAAAAGAATGACTTAGTACAGTTACGAAGGCAAAATCAGAACACAAAGTGGGTTGTATATCTAAATAGGGAGGGGGTCTATTGTGTGTGTGTGTGTGTGTGTGTGTGTGTGTGTGTGCACGTGCGCATGCACACGTGTGTGTGTTCTGGGTAACGGGGCTGAGATTTAGGGCTCTTAACTTTTCAATCACAGGGCTTGTGCTCTAACACTTGAGCCACATCTCCAGTTTTAGTTTTTTTGATGATTAACTGAAGATAAGAAGACTGTGGATTGTTTTGCCCAAGCTGGCTCTAAACCTTGATTCTTGGATCTCAGCCTCTTGAGTTTTTTAGAGGTCTTTTGTTTGGAGCTGGTCTGATCTGCCCACTGTTCCGTATTCTCTTAAGGTGGTCTCTTTTGTTATTGGAAACATCTATTTGTCAGTTTTCTTGGCCAAGAGAAGAATGGTGACCAACTTGTGTCCATAAAACAAAATAGAAGTACTTGTTGTAATTTTCACATCTTATTGAATATTAAGTGAATTTTCTTTTTTTTCCAAATTCATTATTTTTCTACACACAAATACATTATATTCTTCCTTAGTCTCAAAACCACTATCTGGATTATAGATAGAAATATAAAGATTGAACTGCAAGACTGGAAGACTCCAGTCTGTTGTGAAACCCTGTTAAAGTTTAACTTTCTTTGTGTTGTGCTTTAGTTCAGATAATTTTTAAAGGGTTCTTCTCATTTCTGACTTCAACTCAGCAACCACATTTTAGTCTTTTGTTCTCTTGTCATGAGTCACACAAGAAACAAAAACCAAATGGCAAAGCTTTTATAAAATCAGCATACAGTGAGTAACAAAAGAGTCAAAGGCTTCCAGTGGCTCGTGACAAGCTGAAACATGAGGTTTCCAGGGAGGAGACTGACAGTACTATTTTAGTCACAAGCATGATTCATTTTGTTCTTTGGAGCAGTTCCATCACTAGGCCACCCATTTCCATAGCTGGGTGATGGTACCCAGGCAAATCAATAGTTATTGACCATGAAACTTGCCTTTGCAACTTTTGTGAGCAACTGAGTGAAAATATAGGACTGACACATGACTGTAGGAAGAAAACTATGACCCAGGAAAGATGGTTTGTCGTCTCAGAATTGTAATGTCATTTTTTTCCTGCCCATAAAAATGGTAGCAGTGAATGGAAAAGCTGTGTTTTTCAACAGCAGTTCAAACACCAACAGTTATATGATAAAGTCCTTGAACTAGAAATGGGTACAAAACACAGGAAGAATTACACTAATAGTACTTAACAAAATCAGAAAATTTCCGAGATACTTTAGCGATAACAAAACCAGGACAGGAGGATGTTCTAGCAAATGAATATCATGCTCTGATTGTGATCTTTCTTTTGTCTTCTTCTTGCTTTCTCTCCAAAGGAGGAGAAAAAGTATAAATAAATATGTTCTTGTTCATTTTTGTTGACACATGACCATAGCCATTTATACTACAAAGTTACCTGTGACACTATCCTGCCAGGAGTTGATACCATCTTTTAAAAAAATTCCTGTCTTCTTTTTTCAAGATATACAATGTCTATTTGTTTGATTTTTCTTAATAATTTTCACCACAGTGTAAAGCTAATGGATAATAAGTAGAGTTTCCTGACTTTTCTCTTTCAGGGATTGATGCAGAGCTGCAACCAGATGCATGCCTCCTATCTTTTTCAGCAAGACAAACATTATGACCTGTCCTATGATACTGGAGACAAAGCCTTACAGTGTGGACGCCATGTCGATGTTTTTAAATTATGGCTAATGTGGAGGGCAAAGGTGAGCATGCTTTGGTCAGTTGAATGTCAACAAAGAAAAAGAAAGAGATTTATCTGCTGGACATGATACTTCCTTTTGGAGACAAACAAATCAAGCATACAAATGGTTGCTGTATTATTGGCTTTAAAATGAGCAGGTTTTATTTCATTGATTGGAGGAACAATTACAAGATGATAAATTAGACATCAGTAGCAGGTTGGGGAAAGCTAGATCTGTAAATAGTACTCCAAATCCCTCTCACTTCAAGTAGCTTTCTATATCTTGTTCCTGTGGTGTTTTTATTAAGATGATGATCGTTAACTATATTTATACAAAAATGTTTCTCTCACGGTCCATCAGTTCCTCCTGCTTCTTTTCCGTGTGAGGCCTTATCTTCAGCATGGGACAGACTTTGGTTGTTAGAGAAATAACTTGGCGAGCACCCAGGGTGAACCAAACCGCAGGGACAAGTGAAACCCACACTAAAAGCAAAGGAGGATGTTGTTAAAGCGATAAAATAAAAGACACTCGGAGAGGAGTAGAAAAACAATAGGAAAAAAATCACCAGTTTTGTTACTTGGCTATATCTTTCCTTTTTATTCCATCCACAGAACTTCAACAATCTAAACACGTAAGTGGTGAAACTCTTCATTTAGTGTTCAACATAGAGCTGCAATATTTTGCAGAAGTGATCATGATGAGAGTAATAAGCCCCAGTCTAACTTAAATCAGAGATAAGGATAAATAGGTCAATGAAAATTCGCTTGTGAGCCTAGCCATTGAAGGAATTGTCCTCTCCCTTCAAGAAGAACCACGAGTAAGCAGGGTAATAATAGCTCATGCCTGTACTCTCAGGAAGGCTAAGATTCAGGGAGGCTCACAAATTCAAGGCCAGCCTGGACTACATAGGGAGACAAGCAAAACAACGACTAAGGATATAATCATAGAGCACTTAACTAGTAGGATCAAATCCCTAAATTCAATCTCCAGCATTTAAACACACACACACACACACACACCAGTCCTGGAATGTGAACTCAGGTGGGGCATGTTAGGACTGAGGCATGGACAGACCCACCTATAGCAAACCTCTGTATCTGTATGTGGGTGTACAGATTGGCAGGTTTCCTGTAATCCTACCTGGCCCCTGGAGTTGAAGATGTGGATAACAAAGAAAGTGGCAAATACTACAGACAGGAAAAATTATGAAAGGGAAATGAATGTTTAGCATATTTTGCCAACTGACAGAGTGTTCACTTTCTCTCTGAGATATTGATTAACTTTAATAAGTAACTATTGAGTATCTGTTATCCTGCACGGTGCTAAATGGAATGGGATAAGAAGGCTACCATTTCCCAGACAGGATAAAATAAACCAAAAAATATCTATCATATAAAACAGAACATAAGCCAAATGCCAGTGGCTCGTACCTGAAATCCTAGCTACTCAAGAAGCTGAGATCTGAGGAGTACAGTTTGCAGCCAATCAGGGCAGAACAATCTGTGAGACTCTTATCTCCAATTAACTTCTAAAAAGCCAAAAGTGAAGCTGTGGCTCAAGCAAGAGAGTACCAGCCTTGCATGGGAAAAAAAAAAAGCTCAGGGACAGCTCCCAGGTCCTGAGATTAAGCTCCAGGACCAGCACCGAGAGAGAGAGAGAGAGAGAGAGAGAGAGAGAGAGAGAGAGAGAGAGAGAGGAGAGAGAAAGCTTGCTGGTGCTAGTAGCTCATACCTGTAATCCTAGCTACTCTGGAGGCCAAGATCTGAGGGTCATGGTTAAAGCCAGCCCAGGCAGGAAAGGCCTTGAGACTTTCATCTCCAATAAACTACCAGAAAACCGGAAGTGGCGTTGTGGCTCAAGTGGTAGAGCGCTCACCTTGCGCTGAAGAGTGCCCAGGCCCAGAGTTCAAACCCCATGATGGACCAAAAAAAGAAAAAAAATGAAAGCTTTAGCAAGAGATGATCTGGGAGCTGGGGCTTGGACAGGATGGATAGAATAAACAGGATTTCAAACAGCAAAGCTGAGGAAAGACATTCCAGGAAGAAAGGCAAGCAGAATCTCACATGCATAGCCTGAGACTATTGGAGTCTAAAGTGTCTGAAAGATGCAAAGTATGTGGATCAGAACTAGGGTGATGGCAGTGAGGACAGAAATATCACAGGTGTTCTCTAGTTCGAGCAGAAGCAGCATCTTTCGACCTATGCCTATGTCTTAGAGAAAATAGGACTTTGGTACGTAAGTCCTATTTCTCTTCTGCTAGCTCTGCAGAGTCAAGCCCATTTTAAAAGGAACCAAATTTCCTGAACATAATACTTGGGATGCAGATGCTGGCTATTAGTCCAAGCACTTCCAATTGGACCAATTGGCTGGGGTAGCAAGCTCCAAATAGATGGATTTCTAAAACCATTGGATTTCTCCAGTGAAGCTCTTTCTTCAGTGTACTTTGGATGTTGCCATATTTAATGGGATGTTGAGGCCCTTTGTATACAGAAAAAGGACCATCTCATCTCCATCCTCTAGTTCTGGGTTGAATTAGTTACTGGTATACTAGTTCTGAGTGTCCTTTGGATGAGCATTAGTTGTTTTGCTTTTGTTTTGAGACAAGGTCATGCAATGTAACCCAGACTGGACTCAAACTCATAGTCTTCCTATCTCTACCTTCCGTGTGCTGGGACTACACATACACACCAACTTACTAGGTATTTCTTCTAAGCTTTCCATGAGTACCAGGTAAATGCTGAAGCCACTTTGAAAAGCAATTCCCTAGTTTTTCTTGACACCAGCAAAGCATTTCCAGTCCAATGCTGTTGTTTTCCCAAAGCTAGCCTCACAGCATCCATAGCTGAAAACTAAAAGACCTCCATGACAATATTCACCCATCATAGACAATCATCCATCACCAAAGAACAACTCCAAAGATGTGGGCAGAATGATGGGCTAAAAAAGCACCTGTGTAAGCACCTCCCTAAAATTCATTCATTCAGTAGTTGAACTTCATTTCAGTAAGGCCATACCCTATCTGTGGATGAGGAGGCATACTGCTTAACAAAGATGGGGATCCAGAAATGGGGAATTGATACAATGGGCCTGGGACCAAAGAGGCATCCTGGTTGGTCACTGATAGTGTAACTTGTCTGCACAAAGAGACAGTTCTGTTATTAATGGTGTCCACAATTACTGGTATGAACTATAGGGGCAGAGTCTCTCCTTGAGTGGTTAAAATAATTGCCTGGGGAATGGAGGCTCAGGAAGGAAGTAGCAGACTGTAGAGAACTGTCATGAATGGGAACAAAAGCACCTGAGAAGGAAACGATTAAAAGGAGAAATAATGGCCAGAAAAGCCTCTAGAAGCAGTTCACAGTAAGAAAGCTACCAGGGCAGCATGGAATCGGAAGTGGCAGAATAACCACCAGTCTCTTGAGAGCTTGCTTGTTCCCCGCTTCCTCAGCCTGCCTAAGGAGTTCTATTCTCTTCCTTAGGGAACTGCTGGATTCGAAGCACATATTGACAAGTGTTTGGAACTGGCAGAGTATTTATACAATATCATAAAGAACCGAGAAGGATATGAAATGGTGTTTGATGGGAAGGTAGGTGCTCAGATTTCCACAATCCCTCAAAGCTGAGTCAACTCTAATCTTTATCATTAAGACTCCGATGTCTAGCAGCGATGGACGATGGGGTCGCTGCTCTGGAGTCAAGAGCAGACTCACAAATAACTCTCTATATCATGCGTGGAGACCTGCCAAGGAACTCACTGATTTAAAAGGAGGAGTTGTATTCTGAATGTGAAGAAAGAATAGATTTCAAATGTCCTTGAAATGTTCAAATATGCCAATTTGGCCCAAGTGCAAATCTTACTTTTCTCTTTGTAGCCTCAGCACACAAATGTCTGCTTCTGGTATGTTCCTCCCAGTCTGCGCACCCTGGAAGACAACGAAGAGAGAATGAGTCGCCTCTCAAAGGTGAGTGCTGAGAACTCCCTTGTGTCGATTGGGCCTCTGATGTGTATATCATATTTATGACCAATGAATGCCCTTGGGTTCATGAGTACACTCCCTCCTGTGGGCTCCAACACCCAGGATGTAGAGTCATGACTTTCCACAACTTCCTTGCATTTGGAGAGTTTCTCATGGCTTAATGTAAGTATTTAAGTGCTAAGCTTTTCTGCATTGAGAAAGCAGCAGGAACCTTTGTTGAGAGTGATTGATTTTTCCTAGCAAAACCAGTACCCAGTTGTAATCACAGAAGAGACTTGAGGTCCCAGAAATGATCAGAAAGCCACTGATGACTCTCTTGGTATGTCACACTCAAGGTTACCCTCAAAGGTCTTTAGAGTTGTAAGGCCTAAAGAAGATAACAGAGCAAGAAGCAATACCAATTACTATCATTAATACTAACAGCCACCATTTAGAGTAGGTATTGTTTGATGCCTAAGCTTTTCTGAAGTGTTAGATCACTCAAGTCTCTAGCAACCTGAGGGTGGTGCATGGAAATTCTGTTGTCTTCAGGTGTTGCTGATAGGAAAACTGAAGAGTAAGGAGAAAAGTAACTTCCCCTGTGTCATACATTCTGACTCCATAGTATGAGAACTTGAGCTTTAAATTCTCCTATGGTCAGTAAAAATACTTTGTGTCTTTAATCCTTGCCTGCTCCCAGCTTTCACCATGAGTGAAATAAGGTTCACAGTGCACAGCAAAGGGAGAAAATATGTAAGATCCATCTCCCAGTGTGTGTTAGAATAAGATACTAGGAATTATGACAAAGATTTGAATCTCAAAGAGTTGATTGGTTGGTTGGTTTACAGGTTTTTTGTTTTGTTTTTTTTTCATTTATCATAAAGGGAGGATCCTTCTCTAGGACTTGTGCTACTTCATTGGCCTTCGAGTAATAAGGAAAATAGTATCCCATGTAGATTTAAAACCCTAGGAAAAGTTTATACATGTTAATAACAACCCAGGATGAGATTCCTCAACAGGAAGAAACTTACACAAAGTGGAGGTCTTCAAACCATACCTCTTGGACCCCTGATTATATATTAAAATCATCCAGAAGCTTGATAAAGGCAGGATGATCAGGTTTTACCCTGATAATGTAAGCTAATGGCTCTTGGATGGACCTGGGAATATTTCTAAAAGTTCTGCAGATGATTCCACTGTGCAGCCAAGGCTGAGAAACACTGTTCTGATCTGATCTAAGAATCAAATCAAGGAAAGCTTCTAAATCCTAGATCTATGGTGCATATGTCTAGGATAGGAGGAGTTGTGGCTGGTTGTGAAGCTTCAGGAAGTTTAAGTTGGTTCATTTCAGAAAATGAAGCCCAGGAGTTAAGAAGGAGGAAGGGAAGCCACATAGTTACAAGACCATAGCTGCAGGCTTGAAAAAAAAAAGTGTGTGTGTGTGTGTGTGTGTGTGTGTGTGTGTGTGTGTGTGTGTGTGGTGGGGAGGGGGGGGGTCTGGGCAAAAGTGAGAATCATCAAAAGTAACCAAAGCACAAAAGAATAAAAGCTAGAGACTGCCTCAAATAACAGAGTACCTACCCAACAAGCACAAAGCCCTGAATTCATACCACAATACAAAAAAGTATCATCTGTTGAACAAATGTCCTCAGTCTTTTCAGGATGCGCTAGACAAACTACTACAGTCTGGGTGGCTTATAAACAACAGGCATTTCTCACATTTCCAGAGGCAGGAAACCCTATGTCAAGGTGCTGGTAGGTTCCATGTCTGCTGAGGGCCCACTTCCTAATTGTTTTCACAGTTTGACCTTTCTGGGACCTCATTTGCAGGGCACTGGTTCCATTTGTTGAGGGGGAGCCTTCCAACCCTATTCTTCAGCCTGGCACTGATGACTCATGCCTATCCTTGCTATTCAGAAGGCTGAGATCTGGAGATCACCATTTAAAAAGCCCAGACTGGAAAGTCCCTAAGACTCTTATGTCCAAATTAGCTATAAAAAGCTGGAAGTGGAGCTATGACTTAAGTGATAAAAGCACAAAATTGTGCAAAAAAGCTAAGGGATACCATCCAGATTCTGGGTTCAAACCCCAGTACTCCCCCGGGCCCTCTCCCCCCAACACAAGACTTCTCACTCTTGATACTGTCATATTTGGAGTTAAGATTTCCACAGGCAAACTTGAGGGACACAAACATTCAGTGTATAGCAAGTATCTTTTGCATGTTCCATAATAAGGACAGTAATAAAAACAGCCAGCCCCAGTGGCTCACGCCTGTAACACGAGATTCCCAGGAGGTTAAACTGTCAGGATTGCAGTTCAAAGCCAGCCAGGGCAAGAAAGTTCATGAGACTCATCTCCAATTAACCACCAAAAAGCTGGAAATGGAACTGTGGCTCAAAAGGAAAAGCACTAGTCTCGAGCAAAAATGCTGAGGAACAGCCTAGTTCAAGCCCCAGGACTGTCACAAAAGGAAGGAAGGAAGACAGGAAGGAAGGAAGGAAGGAAGGAAGGAAGGAAGGAAGGAAGGAAGGAAGGAAGGAAGGAAGAATGAAGACAGCCCAGGTCTTTTCCCAGAGTGCACTGGTTTGGAGAAAGATTTCTAGATAATGAAAATGGATTTCAGTAAAGTAAGCAGTCACATCTTCCTGAGAAGATAAAGATGAGAATCTATTTCATGTGCTTCCTGCTACCCAACAAGGCTTATCTTTTGAGCCTCTCTTCTGCTTCTGCTTCTTTTCTTCACTGTCATCTTTTCTGGAGAGAAGGCAATGCTAGGAATAAACCTGGGGCTTCATGAAGGTTAGGCAAGTGTTTTACCACGAAGCCATATTCCCAGTCCTTCCTGTAATTATCTTTTCTTTTTTAAAAAAATATGTTTATTGTCATTAAGTAGTTATACGAAGAAGCTTCCATTCAACAAAGCAGTTTGTGAATATACTGTCTCTTGGCCAATGTCACCCCTTTCAACATTCTCACCCATCCCTCCAAACCTTCCTCTTCCCTCACTTTTCTTAACTTTGTAAAATATTTATTGATTTTTTTGCCATTTCACAAATCTGTTCATGTATACAATAAATTAATAAATCTTGATCTGTGTCACCCCTTCAACCTCTTCACCCCCCTTCAACTCACCCCTTCCCTTACTTTTCTTAATTTTGTGGTATGTACAATAAATTCTTGATTCCATTCATCTACCCTTCTCCTCTTCTCCCCACTTCTTTCCTGCAAATATCCATTTCCTGGTACTTATTTCTACTCCTGGGCATTTATCCGATAGAGCACAAACAAGGCTGTCTTAAAGTCATCAGCACAACCATCTTCATTGCAGCACTCTGAATTGAGCATAGCCAAGATGTGGACTCAGCCAAAATACCACTGAGTGGATCAATGGATCTAGAAAATGTGGTATATTTACAAATAGAATTTTATGCATTCATTAGAAAGAATGATTATTGTACCATTCGCAAGGAAATGGAAAGACCTGAAAAAATTATATACCCAGAGAAACAAAAGTTTCATTGTTTCCCTCATTTGTGGTAGCTAGAATGTTCTTATAAATATATAACTAAACACACTGGGTGGTATGCAAGCAGTTACAAATGAGTTAACTGAAGTCTAATAGACTCTATGGAAAGTTCAAATAGTATGATTCTTTAGAAAAACTATATCTGTATCTTTTCTATAAGCTCTTATACTGCTATACTAATTAATGACTTTCAACAATGACAGTAAATTGTTCAGTAACTAAATTGGTCTCCTATTTAAGGTGACTTTTTAAAAAACTGCTCTTGGATATAATGGGAAAATTAGCAGTGGTGAGATTTTAACATCTCAGAATGTCTTACTGATGGCTCAGGTTTCTAAGATTTAAAAACCGAAAAGATTTTCTAACAGAGTGCAAAGCACATTTCTATGGTAGCTTCTCAAGGTTATTTCATGATGAATATGAGACATCTATTTTATCAGGGGACAAATTTGGATTTGAGTTATGGAGAAATCCTCTGGCTATTGTTTTCTATAGGGCTGGAAAATGTAATGACCCAATGGAGAAAACAGTACACTAAAACTCTTAGGGCATCTGCAAACAGTTCTTATTGATTAGATGTTTAGTGAATTCTTCCACATTCAGTCCTTTCTTTCCCACCTGTTCTTTTTAGTCAAAAAACCAAGAACCTGGCCAAAGTAAAAATCTAGGAAAAAAAGAAAATTTTTCATATCTCTATCAGAAGAGTCAGAATCTTATTTCCCTTTTTAACTTGCAATTAGTGAATCTAAAATGAAATAGATGTTCCAGCTACTTTTAGTTTATCAGCATTTTCTGGATGAGCCAAAATTCATATGTATTTAGACAGCTGTGATTCTGAAAGCTCAGCTTGCTTCAAGCGCTAGAAAGATTCAATCTCATACTATGCCAAAAATATGCTTGAGATGTGGCTGGTAACATCACTCTTTTGATCAGTGATTTGAACTTATTGGAAAAGTTAGAGATAATTTACCCTTAATAACTACTGTTGTGCTTATGTTTTTGCTTTGGTTGCCCATAGAAATGAAGTTCAAGTCACTTAACTAAAGGATTCTCCTTGTTTTCAAAAAAGGTTATCCAAATAAAACGAAGGAATAGTCGTCTGATTTTTTCATAAATTTCCGCAGCCAGGTGAATTTGGAATATCTTTGCTCGGGGCACAAAATGATAGATTTCATGTCCTAGGGATATAATATTTTAGCAGATCTATTTTTCAGAACTTTATCCCAGAGACAAGATACCTAAACTCATTTTTGTCAGCATTTATTTCCAGTGCTCTTCATATACACTTTATTCTTTAGGTGGAAGAATAATGAATGGTAGGGATGTAAAACCTCACTCATCTAGAATTGGAAATTCTCAGCACTGGAATTATTGTCCACATTTATTTTGGATGATGAGACTATTTACAAAATGTGAAGTAAAAGATGAAGTCTGACTTGTTGGCTTTGTCTTTAGTAACATACAAATGGATAGACAGACCTCATGAGAACCCAGAAAACTCTGCATATTGGATGCTTTGAAGATGCAACTTCATTGTAAAGCAATAATTACTTAAGAACTGACATTCCAAAGTCATATGTTCATAACATCATGAATCCAAGTTAGGTACTCATTTGCAACTCAGTCTCTGACCATGTACATCTCAAATAAGCCTAAAGCTTTTCTGACTTCTGCCATGTCTACTCATACATTTATAGAAATAAACTTCAAAGATGGTGTGTCTTATTTACAAATTCCAGAGGTAAATGTATACATTGTTAGACTATATGTTTAGTTAGATGCAACTTAAACATTTGCCACTTTCTAAATATCTATAGCAATAACTGCATCATAATTAGATAATTAGATAGTCGATTTGAACTCATGTACAATACCATGTACTCAACTAAATAAGTCAAGGATGCTGGGCCTGCCCTCTGGGAGCTTATACTTGAAAAAGAGAAAGAGCATGTACTTACTCATCAATAAGAGGCCAATAGGAAATTAGCGTGTTTTCAGAATCTATGGGTAAGAATCATGTAGTCACAGTTTTAAAGAAGAAAGCTACTAGTAGACTGCAGAGGACAGAAAAGATTATACAGCCATTGTAGACTGTAGTGGAGTCCTATGATGCATGGGGGATGGGAACTAGACTTGAGAGAGATTCTTAGTAAGGAGGACACACGTGAAATGGAAAAGCCCAATGAGAAGTGTGAGGGGAGGAGATACAGAGGAACAGTGAGGACATGTTCATAAACTAGCCTTGTCAGAGTGGACGGTTCATTTTGGCTGGCAGTGGAAGATGTGTCCTCAACTCTGGATGACAGAAAGTCCTCACACTAAACCCAAGAACTTGGACTTAAATTCATACACCATAGGTATCTCCTGAAGCTGTAATGACCCAGTGTTCCCTAAATACTGTAAAATCTTGTCTGTACCTGAGATCCTTGTGGGTTTGGCTTTGCACCCTAACTGATGGTCAGATTATTAAGGAATACCTTTCAAAATATAAAGAGAGGGAGAGAGAGAGAGAGAAATTAAAAGAAATTAGAGCAGTTTAGGATCTCCAGAAAGTTGCCAAAAGGCGATTATTTGAATATTTCACTTGATATTGACATTCACCTTTTGGTAACAATTCTCTGAACAGTGTTCTATATCTGATAATTTTACATTTGATTGGGGGAGAGATTCCCACCTCTCAGTTTTCCCAACTGTTGTATTGCTAAGCCATTTAGCCCTGAGATTAATATCAGATATTCCTTGTACTCCAGAAAAACACTTACCTGGAAAGTCCAGGCTAAAGGTAGTTTACTATCTATACTAAGATATCTTACTATTATTATTTGTGTTGCTTCAGAACCTTAAATATATTGAGCAGTTCTAATCCCATGAAAACTTGGAGGCAATTCCTTCAAGAGAAAAAAAAAATATGGGCTGGGAAGGTGGCTCAGTGGTAGAATGCTTGCTTTGCATGCATGAGGCCCTGGGTTCGATTCCTCAACACCACACAAGCAGAAAAAAAAAGCCGGAAGTGGTGCTGTGGCTCAAGTGATAGAGTGCTAGCCTTAAGCTGAAGAGCTGAGGGACAGCGACCAGACCCCCCCTAAAAAAAAGAAAAAAGAAAAAAAGTGTGCTTCTATTTTTTTTATTGTGAAAATACTGTACAGAGGGGTTACAATTACATGGGCAAGATAATGAGTACATTTCTTATCAAGCATTGTTGCCTCCTCCTTTGTTTCCCCTTACCATCCCTTCCTATCTCCCCCCCATTCCCTTCTTCCTCCTCCCCTCCTACCCCTACACTACCCCTGCCCTCGGCCAAAGTTGTAAAGTTTGATTTTCGACATAACGACTTGTACATCTCATTGTTGCAATGGGTCCATCTGTATCCCTATTTAAACATTTTTTCCCCTTCCCCTCCACAAATTATACCAACATCAAATACAGTGAAAACAGGGGTTATACCGTGGGTGAGGGACATACAAAGCAACAAAGAAATCATCTTATAAATATGTTAGAAACAATCGCATGAAAGAAAAAACATTTAAATCCTTATCTTGGGGTTCATTTCACCTAACATCAACTTAGCTGACCTTTTCTGCTTGTCTTAGATATATACTAGTTATTGCAAATAAGGGAAACCATGGGACCTATGTTTCTTTGGGCCTGGCTTACTTCACTTAATAGAATTTTTTCCAAGTCTTTCCATTTCCTAACAAATGAGGCAATGTCATTCTTTCTGATGAAGGAATAGAATTCCATTGTGTGTGTGTGTGTGTGTGTGTGTGTGTGTGTGTGTGTGTGTGTGTGTGTGTGTATACCACATTTTCTTGATCCATTCATCTACTGAGGGGGCATCTGGTTGGTTCCATATCTTAGCTATGGTTCTATGTAATTCAAAAAAGAAAAAAGACTAAAATACTGCTTGTCTTACATTCCTTGACCAAGGGAGAGGACATGGAAAAATAGTCATTGCACGTCTCTCCCACAGGTGGCACCAGTGATTAAAGCCAGAATGATGGAATATGGGACCACCATGGTCAGCTACCAACCCCTGGGAGACAAGGTCAATTTCTTCCGCATGGTCATCTCAAACCCTGCAGCAACTCATCAAGACATTGACTTCCTGATTGAAGAAATAGAACGCCTTGGACAAGATTTATAATAATCTAGCTCACCAAGCTCTTTCAATTCTCTAAGTAGACAATTAAGTTGTCACAAATGGTATAAATGTATTTGTAGTTTGTCCCAAAGTAAATCTATTTATATATTGTGGTGTCAAAGTAGAGCATAGTTTAAAAAAATCAAAGGAACATTACTTCTTTTAAAAAATCCTTTAAGTTTAGAATACCTCCTAATAATTAATGACAAAAGGCTGTGTTCTACTCAGTAAGGAAAAGCTTAAAATTATTATAAATATTGCCCTCACTTTTAATATAGTGTGCAAATCAGACTTTATTTTCACTTCAGAGTAGTAAGACTGAATAATGCCAAATTGCCCTCTGAATCATAAGAGGTTCTTTGGGGCACTGTGAAAATGGGTAAAGTAAATATAAAATTGCCTTTTACATAGTATTAGAAAAAAAGTTTCTAATTTACCTATAGTGACATTTCAAATGTATTTAAATACATATAATTTTACAAAAGGAAAAATATATATATTAAAAAGAAATCCTATTTTGTAACATATAGATTTTTATTTTATATGGGTTATACAAACTGCAGGGGCAGATTAAAAATCTAAGTCAGATTATTTTTCTCTTTGTTTGAATAGAGGCATGATAAATAAAAACTCTTGGCAAGGTTAATTTGACACATGGGCCCGCAAAATTATTAAAAGGTATGATTCCTACTTTTAGTACATAGTACGGTTTCTCACATCTCTGAAGTTAATATTTCCAAACAAGCCCAAAAGAACACTGCAAACTTGTACAAATGATTGATCAACAAGTCCTGTCCCCACCCCCACGACGGTTTTCTGTCCACTCTGCCCTTCGCCTACCTTCTCTATACCAACCTTCCTCCTAGAATAAATGATCGTAATCATCTCTAGTCTTTCTAATTGGACCTGTTTTGAACAGAAGGTAGATACTGATAAGTTGAGGTATCCTTCCAAACAATATTCTTTTATTAGGTCATTTGGATTCACTAGAGGAAATAAAAATAAAAGCTGATCAGCTTGAGCAAAGAGGAATGAAGCACATTCTCAGAATGTGGTAAAACTCAGCATATTAAGCTCAGCCAGGGGAGATGAGATCTCTTTATGACAATAATGGCTTCATCCTGCATGCCATATTGCTACTCTCCAGGAAGAAATCATTTACCTCCTGGATAAATGCTTATTCCTGTCCACTTCCCCCATTCCTCCACACAAAAATCTCTCCTGTTTTAATTTGCTATGTGGTTATTTTCCTTTATGAAGTGACTTCCTTGCCTTAGTTTTTTGAGATAGCCTAAGACTTACTTTGTCTGTCTCCAAATCAAGATCCAAAGCAACCAGAATATGCAGAGATCATTCAAATTCAAAATAATATTCTTAAAAAAATCCTCTCTCTTCCCCTGTGTGCCTGATGGAGATTCATAAGAGATAGCAAAAGCTCTGGTAGATATTTATAGGTCCAGAGATTGTGAGATGCCAAGAGCTGGTAGAGCTACATCTTTGTATATCCAAGCTGCACATGTAAATTTGGAAATATGTTCCTGTCAGTGTAGGACAGTTCAATAGTCAGAAAGACCACAGGTGAAGAAATCGTTATGAGTTTTTCTCAGGGTATATAAAAATACACCTATCCTTGATATGAACATGGCTTTGGTTCCTTGCTGTCTAGAGGACAAATAGATTCCCAATGGCAAAGAAAAGGAAACTCATCTACACTGCAGAGTTTCAGGAATGGCCTCCTACTTTAGGATTTTTTTCTAATAGGCAAGCATCGCCTCCATCCGTCTTAAGCCTTGGGGCCTCAAAGGTTCCATTTCAGTGTCAGAGTCAGAAATTTATCAAACCCACTATCCTACGTAGAGAATACAGTGGGGACTGAGTGCCCTGATGGATAGATCTTTCCCTGCTCCTGCACATGCAGCCCTTGGAGAACAGATTCTTTAGCAGAAGCTGGCTTTTAGCTTGATGCAATGACAGAAATTAAAAGGAGAATTTGTATCTGAGTGTAAAATTCCAACCAAATAATCTGCACCAATAGCTTTTTCCTTCCTACCCCCTGCCTCCTCTAAATTCTTCCTCAAATTTGCTGAAAATCTGGCTCGCACCTGTGCAGGGAAACATTCCAACCAATCATAACCCAGGGAGAAGGCAAATACAGGCCTACTATGTTCTGGTATTTAAATACCACTCTCCAACATTGATCCATAATCCATTTGAGAGAAAGGAAAGGAGGAAGGGAGAATGACAGCAACCAAGGATGAAATGAATTAAGGAAAGAAAAGGAAAAGGAAGGGAGTGAGGAAGGGAGAGAGAGAGAGATTGTTTTGAACATTAGCCCAAATTCCCAGTGCCAAAGTGTGAAAGCGTTCTTTAGAGATTTTAGAAATGTTTGGTTTTAGCTTTAATCAAAACGGACATGGCCATTTTCATTTATACAGCAATATTGTGTTTATTATTTCAAATACTTGAAAAGAAGTGTGGTATTGTCTTACTCTGAGACCTCTAAATGGAATGAACTCATGTGCTAATCCCAGAATGTGAGGGAAGCAAAGGAAATCAATCGTGTGTACATGTGACTGTGTTGCCTTTCTTCTATTGATTGTACTGTCTTGTCATCTCAGATTGGGGTTGTACACTTTTTCCTCTGAACTGTACAGTGTTGTGAATCAACATGTGTCGCTGTAAAAGCTTGTATGCTATATTATTGGTATGTCTTTTTGTTTTCCTGTGTGGTAGCTGTATCAAACTTTGATATTATGAGAACTACATTTGCATCTGTTCTTCTCTCTTCCTTCTTTTTGAGATATCTGCCCTCCACATCAGCTCTAATAGAGAACTTACCCTCAACTAAGCTCCTTCTTGCGACATCTCTTTTGAGAATTGTGTGACTCCATAAACAGCAAGGTGACACTGCGTGGTCTCTGAGACCAGGGAGAACCAAAGATGGAGTGTTACAAACTACTGACATTGCTGATCTTGGTTTCTTGGCCTAGGAGCAGATGCTACTCCTGAGCATATGGACTAAGGAAGTGCAGGTGTAAATATGATAGTGAGACAAGAAATCAGAGGACCTCACACTGGGTATCATCTTGCACGTGCTTTTCTGTTTCCAAGTGCTAAATGCAAACACTGTGTATTTAGTAATTCCATGTGCCAAAAAAAAACCCTGCTCCTAATTGGTGTTTCTGAATGACATTAATATTTCCCAGGCATCACTCCATTACTAAAGACAGAAAAAAACAAAGAATTAAAAAAATAAATACACAAACATGTGGCAACCTGTTCCTTGTCCCAAATATAAACTTGTGTATGATCGAAGTATTTTACCTGTGTTGTCTCTCTAAATCCAAATAAATGTGTAACTGTGGACGTATCTCAGGCTGTGGATGGTTATTTCTGATTGTCACCTGGTGAAGTTCAATAAATTGTCCAAGTAAAGGCAACTGTCACACAGTTCACCATCTTTAAGGTGTCACTTCTGCTATTGCATCTGGCAAGAATCATTCACCATTGATCCATTCTTCTGTCTGTCTGTCTGTCTGTCTGTGTATGTGCGCGCACGCCAGTCCTGAGGCTTGAACTCAGGGCCTGGGTGCTGTCCCTAAGCTTTTGTGCTCAAGGCTAGTGCTCTACCACTTGAGCCACAGCACTACTTCTACTTTTGTGGTAGTTAATTGGAGATAAGTGTCTCATGGAGTTTTCCTGCCTCGGCTGGTTTTAACCCATAATCCTCAGATCTTAGCCTCCTGAGTAGCTAGGATTACAGGCCTGAGCCACACTTTCATTTTACAGATAGAAAAATTGATGCTCTGAGACATTTCTTTTCCAAATGTGAGCAGGGAATTCATAGTAGGAACATAGTCTTGGATGAGTTGCTACTCACAGGGGATCATCGCTCGGTCTAAGCATTTGGATTGCTTGGGAGACCCTCCCAGACCACTCAATGTGAGGCTCTTCATTAGCTATCATGTCATGCACTTCTTTTTCCCATAATAACTTTTGATGATTTATTTTTCACCAATTTCCATGATGTTATCATTATTTGGAAGGGATTTATTGGGATGATTTTCCAAGCAGTTGCCCACCCATAGAAATTTGGGATTCAGATCAGTAAATTTCTTCAGATTCAATAATTATCAAAGTAAGAATGTCCATGCATGTTTATGAAACACAATCTCAAAATATAGTATCTTATCATTTGAGGAACCCACAGCAGCAGCAAGTTCTTGCTGACTTTCTCCCTACATTTTCTAAAAATAGAAATTTGAAAGATTCCCCTTTATGTCTTCTTCCCTGAAGCAGGCCCTAGAATTTTATGTCATCTTTCCCTGATGTAGGTTAGAAGGCTTTCCTTCCAAACTGGTCCTTATCTCCTAAGACACGTGGACATACAGAAAAATCTGGATGAACAGGTTTGCTAACTTTCCCCAGTGCATTTCCATTAGATGATATCCATCTGCCCTTCAAGAATATTGCTGCAAGAATCTTCACCAAAATGCAGTTTATCTGTTTTGGGAGGGAGCCTTTATTTCTAAACACTTGCATATGACATGAAATTCTCATTAAATTAGTTTGTAGGCCATGTGTTGTAACTCATACCTATAATCCCAACTATTCATGAGGCACAGATTGGGAGGATTAAGGTTTGAGGAAATTCTAGGCAAAAGTTTGCCTCAACCAATCAAAGCTGGGCATGGTAGTGCATACCTGTCATCCCAGCTATTTGGAAAATATAAATAAGAGAGTCACTGTAGAGGCGAGCCCAGGAAAACAGTAAAACAGTATCTAAAAAACAACTAAAGCAAAATGGGCTAAGTGTGGCTCAAGTACCTCCATTGTAGGTACAAGACTCAGAGATCAATTCCAATATTAGCTGGCTCATAGTTGTAATCCTAGCTACTCAGGAGGTAAGGCTATGAGCCTTGTGATTCCAAGCTAGCCAGGGCAGGACTCTTATCTCCAACAAACTACTCAGAGAAAGTCAGATGTGACACTGTGATCCAAGTGGTACAGCACTAGCATTGAGCACAGAGAGGCTTAGGTGGCGGTACCTAGGCCTTGAGTTCAAGCCCCAGGGCTGGCAAAAAACAACAACAACAACAGTGCCCCCACAAAAAAATTAGCTTTCTCTTGTTAATCTGGCATTTGTGATTATAGAAGGCTCAGCTGTAAGTCTTACAATGGATAGGAAGTTGTTTCTGCCCCATAGAGGCACAATAGAGCCAAGAGGCCATTCTGCACTAAACTTACATAAGTGCTGAAGTTCTGCCATCACCCTACCCCAATCAGAGCTTTAGTTTTGCTGTCCCATGATTCTTCACACTTAACTGGGGCTTCCTCCACTCTCCTATAAATGACATTTTTTTTTTATTTTACCCTTCCAGTTGGGTGAAAGAACAGCTGCTTACTCCATTTAGGTGAATAAATCTTAACTCTAAACCTAAACCAAGATGATCTTTGGCTGAACTCAATTTTCATCACTTCACACAACCCTGTCTAGGATTCCATGTGTTTTCTATTAACAGCTGAAGCAGCCTTACGCTTGTAATTTATCTGCCTCTTCAAACAGACATACAGGCTGTGTGCTCATAACTGTAATCCTAATTGCTCAGGAAACTGAGATGTAAGGATTGAAATTCAAAGCTAGCCTAAACAGGAAAATCCAGGAGACTCTTAGCTCCAATTAACTACCAAAAAGCCAGGCGTGGATTTGTGGCTCATGAAGTAGAGTGCTAGCCTTGAGCAAAAAAAAGCTCAGGGATAGTACTCAGGCCCTGAGTTCAAACCCCAGGACTATAACCAAAACAGAACAAAAAACAGACAAACAAAAAAAAAAGTCCAGACATACAAAGCTGGAAAGGGTGATGCACACCTGCACTTCCAGCACTTGGGAAGTTGAGACAGGAAGATTTCCAGTTCAAGATCAGCCTAGGCTATAGAGAGATCTCAAGACTTGTTCTCTCTCAAAACTTTTGAAAAAAACTACACAGTGTTTAGGGGTATGCACTTATATATAGCTACTACATAGAAGTGTGAGCACACACGTGTGACACACACACAGTTTACTTCAGATGAGAGTCAATTAATTATAGGGCTATTTCCTTTCCCAGGATTCCCTGAGTAGAACACTAATTTTCTTCCTGCTTCTAATTCCAAAATGTCTTCGTGATTCCAGCAAATCCGCACATACGACAACACTGACTGATGTGTAGAAACAGATATTTGTCTGCAGCATATTTTCTAAATTTCCATTTAGGAAAAGCACCTAGATGAACATCTGTGTGATGATTTGAAATGACTTCAGAAATCCATGTTCTTTGATCTCTGGGCTATGGATCAGTTCCTAGTAGAAGCTGAAGTAGTGAGCAGGAAGGAGAAAATGGAAAGCAGAAAGAACAAAATCCAAAGCTGCTGCTATTACTCTAACCTCTTTATGGAAGAACATGAGTTGCTTTTCTTGTGGCCTTGGATAAGAGGCAATTCACAATCATTTACACATACATATCATGTGTCTGTGATACTCAAAGGCCATTCTGTGACCATTTATGGTCACAGAAATTGTTTTCATAGTAAAAGTATTATCTCAATGTGAATAAGATTTTTAAAGATGCATGATAGGTCTTTCATGGATAACAGTAAAGAGATTCTTTTCTTACTTCTTATTTATTTATTGACAGTGCTGGGAGATTGAACTCAGCACCTCACAACAGCTACACTGATGCCATACAACTTGAACCACACCTCCAGTCTTTCTGCCCTGGCTAGCCTTGAACCTCAATCCTCCAGATCTTATCACTCTGAGTAGCTAGGATTTCAGGCAAGAAATCACCAACACCCTGCTTATTTGAGTTTCTTTGTGGCAAGGTTTCACTATGTAGTCCAGGCTGGCCTTGAACTCACAATCCTGTTGCTGCATCCTAAATACAGGCATAGGACTACCACAGCTGCCAGTGAAAGGATTCTCATTACTGTGTTAAACAAACCAGCATTTGAATTTCCTGTTTAGCATTGGTGATAAAACAGATTGCCAGTGCAGACTCTGGAAGCTGAGTATCTACTTTTATCTCCTGTGATGCTCACGGAGGTACCAAGTCCTGTTAATTCACTTCCCAGAAATAGCCAAGTATGCACATGTATGATATGATATGACATGATATGATACAATGACCAATGTGAAGATTTCATGGAAGGCCACATGCAAAGGGGGTGAATTTGTGACTGTTGGAAACCCAGGCTCCTCCCAGGAGAGGTCAGATCTGTACACTCACATTTTTATTCCTGTCATGAGCCAGCTGCCAGAACAGCAGCTGGAATCAGACGGTCTGGCCTCAGATGCTGCCTCCTCCATTTATTAGCTTTGTGGCCCTGAGCAAATCACTTAACCTGCCCAAACCTCTGTTCTCTCATCTATAAAATGAGGATAAAAATAGCTCTTGCTTCACAGGGTGACAGAAAGGATTCAGGTGAGGGGGGAATAAAAGCTCACTACCAGAAACCCAGTGCATGTGGAATGCATGTCAATTTTATTTTTATTCTGTACTGCTATGTATTAGACTCAGGTGTAAGCCCCCGGGGAAGACTGCGCTCTGGCACACATGATCCTGAGCAGCAGCATCACCCTGTAGGATGCCATGTTGAGTCATCCCTGAAGTCAGTCAGCAGGCTGGTGACGGGCAGATTGCTCTCCTTTGGCTTTCATGGTGATGGGGAAGAGACACAGGAGCCTGTCCCAGATAACTGCAGGTAAAAGATAAAGCACAAGAACATGGATTACTTCAGTGGTGTTTGTTTAGAATCCCTTCACCCAAGTGTGTCCTTGTCCCAGACAGACAGACATGTCTCAGAACATGGGAGTGTAAATTTGTTCAACCACTTTGGAAAGTAGAATGGAAGTTTCTCAAAAGACTCCACATAGAGCTCCCCTATGACCCAGTAATCCCACTTTGGGCATTTACCCAAATGATCACAAACAAGACCATACTAAAGCTACCAGCACAACTATGTTTATTACAGCATTATTTACCATAGCTAAAATATGGAACCAACCCAGATGCCCCTCAGTAGATGAATGGATCAAGAAAATGTGGTATATGTACACAGTGGAATTCTATGCCTCCATCAGAAAGAATGGCATTGCCCCATTTGTTAGGAATTGGAAAGACGTGGAAAATATTATATTAAGTGAAGTGAGCCAGGCCCAAAGAAACTTAGGTCCCATGGTTTCCCTTATTTGCAATAACTAGTATATGTCTGAGTCAAGCAGAAAAGGTCAGATAAGTTGATGTTAGGTGAAATGAACCCCAAGATAAGGATTCAAATGTTTTATTCTTTCTTGCTATTGTTTCTAACATATTTATAAGATGATTTCTTTGTTGCTTTGTATGTCCCTCCCCCACGGTATAATCCCTGTTTTCACTGTACTTGATGTTGTTATAATTTGTGGAGAGGAAGGGAAAAAATTGTTTAAATAGGGATACAGGTTGACCCATTGCAACAATGACATGTACAAGTTGTTATGTCGAAAATTGAACTTTACAACTTTGATGGTGGGGGGGGGGGATGGGAAGGGTTGGGAAGGGGAAACAAAGGAGGAGGCAACAATGTTTGATAAGAAATGTACTCATTACCTTGCCCATGTAATTGTAATCCCTCTGTACGGTATTTTCACAATTAAAAAAACTGACATGGAAGATAGGCTTTGGCTTTCTTGGATTGCTTCATATGATCACTGGCTTCTATGTATACAATGAAAATTAATCATCCGTGCAAGCTACTCACAGTTTAACACCCCCCCCATGCAAATCTCATAAGCTGAAACCAATCACTACTCAAAGTATTTGGAGGTGGGGCCTTTGGACCCCCACCCAAAGGTCATGAAGTGTGAAGACTTCTTATACATTAAGGTCCTCATAAGAGAAGTTCCGTCACGCCTTTGGTCAAAGGCAGATGCAATTAAAGCTGAAAGTATGCGAATCAGAAGTGGGCCTTACCAGAACCCAATCATACTGGCTCACTGTCTTCAATCTCCAGCCTCTAGAATAGCAAGAAAGAACTGTCTATTATTCATAAGCCACCCAGTCTGGTGTATTTTTTACAGCTGAGCTGAGTAAGATATTTGGGGACACACCAGAAAAGAAGAATGTTTATTCTCCCCAAAGCTATTAACGAATTTCATTTAATTCAGTACCTTTTAAAAAAAATGTACCAAAGAAGTGTAAAAAGCTCTAAATGGAAGATCAGCCCTGTCCCTCGTTGCTTTTGACCTTCTAACTTGTGCACAAATAGAACAAACTATAGATTTGCATGGGCTGAGCATCTGCCCTCTTCTTAGATTTCCATGTATGCTTTTAAAGAAAATGCTTGTGATATGGGGTTAAAGTATCAGAATTGAAGCTTCTGGCCATGGAAAGTAATCAAAAGGTTATTATGGTTGACAAGAAAGTAAATTTCAAGAGACATTTCAATTTACTCAAACACAGTAACTCTGAAAAATTGCCCAAACCCTCAATTCTACTGCTGTACTTTGGATCTTAAATGTTCCCCCGAAAGGCCCATGTGTTAAAAGTTCAGTGTTATTGGGAAGAGGTGGGACCTTTAAGACTGGAGCCTAGGAGAAAGAAGTTAGGACATTGTGGGGACGGATGTTGAGGCCCCAGCCCCTTTCTCCCTCTCTCCAGCAGCCATGAGGTAAGCAAGCTGCTACCAGCAGCTATCACCATGATGAACTGCTACACCACAAAGCAACAGGGCCCAGTGACCACACACTGAAACCATCAGCCCAAATAAACCTCTTCTCCTGAAACAACATAAGTTCTTTTTCTTATTTTGTCACAAAGAATAACACAGAAACTTGGAGGAAAAAAAAATAGGAGAGACTCGAAGACTTTCTTTCCATTCAGATTTTAGTTAGCCAAAAGGAAACTTGTCACTAAATCTTCTGTCTTCTCCTTATTTCCTTCCAAGTCTGTTCTGGATTGTGAATACTGTGATAGTAAAGAAGGCTTTTATTCATTTTAATGGTCATATAAGGCTTATACTCTCTATACCATAGAGATATATTCTATGGGAAAAACCATTCATCATTGCATTTCCACAGCCGACTGAGCTGGGCTGGTTTATGGTCATGGAAGAGCAGATGGATCCAATTATTACTGAGCAGCCCAGATGTAAGGAAAGATTTTCTTTTGCATATATGGGCTTGGTAAAGTTGCAATAACAAAGCAACCTCTTGCTTCACTTTCTTTTCAATGAGTGGATGAAATTTCAGATACAATGTGTATGGAAATTCTGACTATTTTTGCTTCTGTCATAATGACCTACAGCAATTTATGATGAGGTGATTTAGTCTACAGGTAACTTTAATGAACAAAGGACCTTTACCCACTAACACAATCTAGTAATTATAACAATATTCAATGAATACACTGGGGAATTCCTAATGTATATATTATTTGCCTTATCTTTAGCCTAAATCTAAAGCAGCTACTCCAAAAATTCTGGTCTCTTCAGTACTTCCTAGACTAATGACAAAATTCTCTATTCCTCAATAATATATTGTCCTTTAAATATATATATATATATATATATAGAGAGAGAGAGAGAGAGAGAGAGAGAGAGAGAGAGAGATTGCTTTTCTCACCTGTAAAATTGTTAGTGACATAGAAGAAGATAGGAAAGATCTCTTGAACAAAGGTTTGAGAAAGAGCAAGCAGCCAATGACAGTCCCCAGACTTTTCCCTGCTCTGGCCTGGGGTCACTCTTCCTTCCTATAGTGTTATAATTTCTTTTATTTTCCTCTTTCTTTCTTTCTTTCCTTCTTTCTTTCTTTCTTTCTTTTCTTTTTTTTTTTTTGGTCAGTCGTGGGACTTGAATTCTGGGCCTGGGCACTATCCCTTAGCTCTTCAGCTCAAGGTAAGAGCTCTACCACTTGAGCCACAGCACCACTTCCAGTTTTCTGGTGGTTTATTAGACATAAGAGTCTCACAGACTTTCCTGCTCGGGCTGGCTTTGAACCATAATCTTCAGATCTCAGCCTCCTGAGTAGCTAGGATTACAGGCATGAGCCACCGGCTCCCGGCTGTTTCATTTTTTTTTATTGAAAAGGTTATGAGCTGGGGGGTGGTTACAGTTACATAGATAAGGCAATAAGTACATTTGTTTTTAATCATTCTTACCCCATCCCTCTTTATCTCCCACTTACCCCTCCCTCTCCCCACCCCCCTAGTTGTAATGTTCATATCCAACATAGTGTCAATGAGTATCAATGTTGCTGTGGTTTGGCTGTTTCTGTGATTCCTTTTCCCCTTCACATATTGCATTGTCTATTATGCAAAACATTATTACAAAAACTAAGAGAAATGAAGAAAGAAAACAACAATAGAGAAAAAAGGACGGACTCTATACAGGATCTAATAAGAACCTCTTGTTTCCATAAAGTTGTGTTCATGTTAATATGCTTGATTATATATAGTCCTTTGCACTAAGCACTTGGGTTGTTGAAATCCCATTAAGAATATCATATTCTTAAGAATATCATATCAGGCACTGGTGGCTCATACCTGTGATCCTAGCTACTCAAGAGGCTGAGATCTGAGGATTGTGGGTTCAAAGCCAGCCTGGACAGGAGAGTCCGTGAGACTTTTATCTCCAATTAACCACCAGAAAACCAGAAGTGGCATTGTGGCTCAAGTGGTAGGGCGCTAGCCTTGAGCTGAAGAGCTGAGGGACAGTGCCCAGGCCCAGAGTTCAAGCCCATGACCGACCAAAAAAATATCATATTCCTATTCTAGTTTTTACAAATGAGGGAAATCATACAACCTGCTTTTCTTTGGGTCTGGTTTATTTCACTTAATATAATTTTTTTCTAAGTCTTTCCATTTCTTTATGAATGGAACAATGTCATTCTTTCTGATGGAAGCGTAGAATTCCAACATGTATATGTACCACATTTTCTTGCTCCATTCATCTACTGAGGGGCATTTTGGTTGGTTCCATTATAAACCAACTACAGCTGGTAACTCAACAAGATCTGTAATTCACTATGAATGTGATTATTTGCTTCCCTGAGTGGCTCTTCATAGAAGCTAAGGGTTTTGTTTTCCTTTGCTTAAATAAAACATCAACTGGGACCATAGTCTTCTGAAAGAAAAAAAAAAGAGCTATCGATTTGAGCTCATGGGGAGGGGGAGATTTTATTTGGGTAAACTCATTGATAAAGATTTATTACATTCTATTTAGACAGTCCCCACAAAGGGCAGACCAGATAATCACCTATTAGCTGGTGAACAGCAGCCACCTGAGACAGAGGACCCCTGATTGACAGAGACCACTACAGCTGCCTTTGTTGTAGACAGGGGACCCAGAAGGTCTGGGTGCACAGGGGATCTCCATCTGCATACTCCATACCAGGAGGCTGACCATGGTTAAGGACAAGAAGAGATTCTTGCATCTGCGCATGTGCACTAGATGGGAGCTCCAGTAGGATAAACCCCCTTGTAATCTGGACATGGCAGCATCTCAGCAAGCTCCAGGAATCTTATCCACATCTTCATTCACCCGCTGTTGTTGAGACTTACTGGAAAGGACATTTGGTAAGCCATTTATTTGCTAACCTCAGACTTTTCTTAGAAGGTCTAGAAAGGCAGATTTTGTGGGCAGATCTTGTCTTATTGGGGACCTGGTAAAATCCATTGCTCTGACAACCAAGGACTTCATACTTGCTGCCCACCTCACAACCACATGAAGGCCTGCCCAAGTTGTCATCAATATCTATCATTACCAGTTCTGGTCCTTCAAACCCATCACTTCCTCTCTACCACTACACAGCTTTCCCATGGCCAGCATTTCTGATTCTAGAATGTTACACTAGCAATAGCATGATAAAGTACTTTGGCTGCAAACAATAAATTTAACTTGACTAGCTTGGCGAGGGGGGCTGGGGAACGAGACAGGATGGGCCGGTAAAGATTGGAAAAGTTCATAGAATCCAAGGAGCCCCAGGAACGCAGGACTTAGAAAAGGCAGTGTACAATTGTTCCAGTGACTTTAGCTACAAGAATTTCTATTTGTTCTATCTGGATCCTTGCCATCCATGGCCTGACTCAGTTTCCTGTTCCTAGTCTCTGTCTCTTCTTCTTCTCAGGAAGAGTCTGACTGAGGCTGACCACTTTGGTCAAAGTAGAAGTTCAAGATAATGGTATTGCTCCCCAAAACTGCACCAACTAGATCAGGTTCTTTGTTTGCATGGTCTCAAAGAATGAGCCTATGGATACAGAGAGAGGAGACTTAAAGAAAGAAGAACAAATTGACAAAGATTTATTTAAGAAAAAGATAAGGAGCGCTTCTGCTAGATGTGAGGAATCTCAAAGAAGGGCACTGCCTAGGTTGGATTGTTTGGGGATTAGTACGGTGTCTCTGGGAGAAAACTAATGACACTCAAGATCATTGGACAGCCTGCCTGCCATATCAGTCCCCAGACCCAATCAGAGGCTCCATACAACCTGTGTGAGCTCTTTATTCTCTATGATTAGTTGCACACTAAGTAACCAATGGTAACTAAAGGGATGCTTGCCACATCTGTGAAGCCTATGGGTCATTGTTTTTCTCCATTTTCCTTTTGTTCCTGATATATAAAGGTGGGTTATATGAACCAAGAGCAGAAGAGGAGCAAGGCTAGGCAATCAGGGTAAAAGCTCCTTTCGATAGAGGCTCTGCTTCCTTCGCCCAGGCCTTGAGCAGTCCTGAACACAGGTCCCTAGACATCACATCATCATGGCCTTGAGCAGCTAGGATTATAGGCGTGAGCTACCAGCACCCCGCTTCTCTTTCTTTTCTTTTCTTTTTTTCTTTTTGGTCGGTCATGGGGCTTGAACTCTGGGTTTGGGCGCTGTCCCTCAGCTCTTTAGCTCAAAGTAAGTGCTGGCTTTGAACCATGATCCTCAGATCTCAGCCTCCTCAGTAACTGCTAGGATTACAGGCGTGAGCCACCCGTGCCCGGCTCTTTATTGTCTTATAAAGCTCAATGTCATCTAGAGGCTCACAGTTTCTTGAGAAATGAACTGATAAGCCTGGCTATGAGTGATGAGAAAGAGTAGCCTGCATATAAGGGGCAGGTCTGATGACCCAGGAAGAGGAAACAGAAAGTGTAAATAAATGCTTCCAGGGGCATTGTTGGTACAGTATACTTAGGGCTTTCCAGGCACTGAGTTCGAATGTTTTGTACAATTCCAGGGAGCACCAGCCACACTCCAGTCTGCATGAATGTCACCCTGGATGTGACACTGTACACCTCCACGTAGCTAGTTGCTAAGGCCTATCTATGTCGTGTAGAAGTCATATGTCAAAGACTTAATCCCCTAAGTCACAGGTTAATTAGAAGATTTGGTCTTGGAGTTAGTTTTAGATGTGGTCATAAGGGTGAGTCTCTAGATGACATTATGAGCTATATAAGAAAATAAAGAGAAGCTGGGTGCTGACTCACGCCTGTAATCCTAGCTCCCCAGGAGGCTGAGATCTCAGGATCACAGTTCAAAGCCAGACCAGGCAGAAAGTCCACGAGACTCTTATTTCCAATTAACCACCAGAAAACCGGGCAGTGGCTCAAAGAGGTAGAGCACTAGCCTTGAGCAAAAAAAGAGCCCAGGGACAGCACCCAGGCCCTGAGTTCAAGCCCCATGACTAAAAAAAAAAAAAAAAAAAAAAAGGAAGAGAGACAGCTCCATGCCCTCCGCCATATTGCAATGTAGCACAGACTTCCAGCCTCCAGAACTGTAAGCCAAATAAACTTCTGTCCTTTATAAGTTACCAGGTGGCTGATGTTTTGTTATAGCAGCAGAAAACAGACTAAGGCAGGCTTTGATTATGTGTCTTCATGTTACTTGAAAGATACATCAGGGGCTCAGAGATTTATCCTTTGAAGTCCAATAATAACACATATAACTATATTCAAACCATGGAGTCTCCTGTTTTTGCTTTATTACAATCTTGACACCCCAGCATACCACACACACACACACACACACACACACACACACACACAATGGAAAACATTTATAAATCTAATTTATGTTCATCTGCCATAAATCCAAAAGAGCTCAATCCTTTAATACGTTCCTGGCCAATGATAGCCAAACTTTTATAGCTCTGGGTAAAACAGACCTCAGGAGAGCCTCCAATCTATAATTCTAAAAGCGACCTCAACCATTGCTCCCTCACCCTGCTCAAAAAAAAATTGTTGCCAAGAAAAAAGGGAAAAAATATCAAAGCATTTCTCTATGGAAATTTTCAAAGCAAAGAAATTCTTAGAAATTGCAAAATGAACCATGACTCACTTGGCAAATAGCAGAATGAACTGTGACATCCCTGAGTTATGTTGTAATGTTCTAGAATATAGAAAAGAAACCATATCACTAAAGGACTAAAATAGAGAAAAGTACAAAACCAAAAACAAACAAAACTCCTACTTGCCAGGCATTGGTGGCTCACACCTGTAATCCAAGCAACTTAGGAGGCTGAGATCTGAGGACCCTGGCTCAAAGCTAGGCTGGGCAGGAAATTCTCTGAGACTCATCTCCAATTAAACAACAAAAAGGTTTTAAAAAAAGTTGGAAGTGGCTCAAGTGATAGAACACTAGCCTTGAGCAAAAAAACTCAAGGACCACACCCAGGCCTTGAGTTCAAGCACCAGAACCAGCACAAAAAAGGAACAAAAAAAAACTCTACAAATACTAGTAATATTAGGGATTTTTTTCCCAAATTTTTCATTATGCATAATTTTCAACTATGATGATGTCCATATCCTAGGACCACACATCCCAAGTTCTAATCCTAGTTCTTCTACTTATTAACTGATGATTTGGGAAGGAGATAGTCTGTGGCCTCAGTTTCCTCATGATAGTATCTACTTCAGAGAATTTATTAAGGCCTTCTATTTTATTTTAAGACTTTCTATTTAAACTAGTGCTTTCAGACTACATACTACTAACTCTACAAGCCACTCAAAGAATAATGAATAGCAGTAGCTTTTATAATGCAAAGAGTACAACAAACCCTCTTACTACTTGTCTTTCTGTAATTACTTTTCTCTGAATTCTGCATCTACTGAGAAAACTACACACATAAGTGTACAAAATGATTCTGTTTAATTAAAGGAGCCAATGGAAAATGAAAGAGACTTTCTAAGTCCATGAAATCACTTTCCTCTGGTAGCTTGGCCCTTCCAAGTTTTCTGAGTGAAATCTCAAGCCAGGCTCAGAAATTCTAAGGAATTAGTATTTTTTTTTCTTTCTTGCTTTCCAAATCAGAACACAGCTTTTAACTGATTCAAGGAGGGAATGCCTGTCTTGAGTAAACAGAAATTTGAGCTCACAAACTACTGCTGTTGGTGGCTCACACCTGTACTCCTAGCTACTCAGGAGGCTGAGAGCTGAGCATCAAGATTCAAAACCAACTTGGGCAGAAAAGCCTCTGAGACTCTTAACTCCAGTGAACTACCAACAAGCCAGAAGTGGCACTGTGGCTCAAGTAGTAGAGCACTAGCCTTGAGTACAAAGAGGCTCAGGATGAGCCCCCAGGCTCTGACAAAAAAAAAATTATACTATTTGAGTTCTCTATAGAGTCTATAATATTTCAGTTAATTCATTTGTAACCACTTGCACACCATCCAGTGTGTTTGCTTATAGGTTTACAGCTTCATTTTAGTTACCACTGACAAGGGAACCTGTGTTCCTCTAGATCCTAATTACTTCACTTAAAATCTTTCTTTTTTTCAAGTTAAAACTGTTTAAATTTCATTGTCAACTTTTACTTAAGTTTTTTGCATTGATCTTCAGTTTTAGTAGCATAATTTTATTACTGTTAGGTGGTTATATAAAGGGTTTACAATTTATCATGTGAATTTGAATGCCATCATTTTGATCAGTTTCAACCCTTTCATCTTTCTCTCCCATCTCTCAACTTATTTATTTATGGTTGGTTTGTTTATCTGTGGTACTGAGGTTTGATCTCAAGTCCTCATATTCACTATGCAGGTGCTCCTTTTTTGCTTGTAGGTTTTTTTTCACATAAGGGTTCTGTGTGTGTGTGTGTGTGTGTGTGTCTGTGTGTGTGTGTGTGTGTGTGTGTGTGTGTGTGTGTGTGTGTGTGTGTGTGTGTGTGTGTGTTCCCCCAGAGCTAGCCTGGATTGTGATCCTATTACCTCTGTCTCCCTCTCAGCTATGATAATAGGCATTAGTCACCACACCCAGCCCCTGTGTGAAAAATCAAAATTCTCCCATTTGTAATCATTTGTTTGTTTTTTTGCTTTGTGTTTTCTGTTTTGTTTGCTGTTTTTCTTGTGTGCTGCTCTTGGGGCTTGGACTGGGTGTTATTCCTGAGCTTTTTTGCTCAAGCTAGCACTCTACCACTTGAGCCACAGTTCTACTTCCAGCTCTTTGGTACTTAACTGAAGATAAGGGTCTAACAAACTTTCCTGCCCAGGCTAGCTTCAAACCTTCATCCTCAAATCCCAGCCTCTTGAGTATCTAGGGGTACAGGCATGAGCCACCAATACTCAGCAATATTTTTTTTCTTTTCTTTTCTTTTATTGTGAAAATGCCATACAGAGGGGTTACAATTCACGGGCAAGATAATGAGTACATTTCTTTTTTTAGGGGGTCCAGTCGTGGGGCCTGAACTCTGGGCCTGGGCACTGTCCCTCAGCATTTTAGCTCAAGGCTAGTGCTCTACCACTTGAGCCACAGCGCCACTTCCGGCTTTTTTCTTTTTGCTTATGTGGTGC
>NW_012267240.1:7453753-7454437 GCF_000151885.1 Dipodomys ordii | reverse complement strand
GGGAGGGAGGGAGGGAGGGAGGGAGGGAGGGAGGGAGGGAGAGAAGGAAGGAGAAATAAAAAGATGGAAAGAGAAAGAAAGGGAAAGAGGAAAAAAGAAAGAAAAAGAGGGAAAGAGAAAAAGAGGGAAAGAGAAAGAAGGAAAGAGAATGAAAGAGAGAAAGGGAAAGAGGAAGGAAGGAAGGAAGGAAGGAAGGAAGGAAGGAAGGAAGGAAGGAAGGAAGGAAGAGAGGGAGGGAGGGAGGGAGAGGAAGGGAGGGAGGGAGAGGAAGGGAGGGAGGAGGAAAAGAGGGAGGGAGGGAGTGATTGAGTGGAGGGAGGGGGAAAAGAAAAAGAAGTTAAAGAGAAATCATGCTTATATAAAGTTAGACTTTACTTATCCCATCGTAGGAGCTTCCTTTCACATGATATATGGTGTAACAAGGGGAAAAACTTATGAAGGACTTGCATTATAAATACTGACAGAAATTTAGGGAGTAATGTAAGCACAACTTTGAACTGGATTCCTAAATATCTGAGCTTCCTTCTCCATCTTTTTACCCTGTAATCCATCTATAAAAATTTCATATCCCCAGGCTGGGAAGGTGGTAGAGAGCTTGCCTTGCATGCATGAGGCCCTGGGTTCAATTCCTCAGCACCACATAAGCAGAAAAAGCCAGAAGTGGCACTGTGGCTCAAGTGGTAG
>NW_012267240.1:7418562-7451760 GCF_000151885.1 Dipodomys ordii | reverse complement strand
TATATATATATATATATATATATATATATATATATATTTTCTTTTTATCCTCTTTTTCCACAGAAAGGATAATAAGAAATAATAAAATTGTCAACAGCAACAAAGAGAGAAAAGTCAGGCTGGATATATTTTGCAGTACTGAGAAGACTCACCCAACCCTTGTTTGCGCTGTTGAATTAAATGTTATACAATGCCTTGGTGTTAGTCAAATTTTTTATAATTTTATTTAATTTTGGAGGTACTAGGATTGGACTCAGAACATTGCACTTGCTAGGCAGATGCTCTATCACTTGAACCACTAACATTTTTTGTTTTGTTTCACTTTGTTTGGGGGTAACTTTATTTTGGTCTAGGCTGGTCTCAGGCCTCAATCCTCCTATTTATGGCCTACTGTAGCTAAGACTACAAGCATAATCCATCACACCCATCTTATTAAGATGGGTCTCACTAACCTTTTGCCCAAGGTTGGTCTCAAACCTTGATCATCTGAGTCTCTGCCTCCCACGTAGCTGTGATTAGAGGCATGAGTTGTTACACCTGATTCTTCTACCACTTTCATCATTAACCCTCTGCCTCATCTCTTGTAACCCCGCCTGTCACCGCTGTCACTGAGCGATGGATGTTTGAAGGAAGAGTGAAGGACTGAAGTGTATGATCTCTCATCTTTATGTTCCCATGCATCAGACCTTCCCCCAATCCATTTCCCCAGAGAGTCTCTGAATCCCTGCTCCTCTGTCTTTCCTAGATGGCTTTGCAATCATGAAACTTCTTCTTTTTAAATCTGGGTTTGTGTGTGTGTGTGTGCCTGTCCTGGGGCTTGAACTCAGGGCCTGAGCACTGTCCTTTACCTTTTTTGCTCAAGGCTAGAACTCTACCACTTGAGTCACAGCTCTACTTCTGGCTTTCTTGGTGGTTACTTGGAGCTAAGAGTTTCACAGACTTTCCTTGCCTGGGCTGGTTTGAATTGTCATCCTCAGAACTCAGCCTCCTGAGCAGCTAGAATTACAGGCAGGAAACACCAGCACTTGGCCTGAGACGGGCATGAACCTTACTTTTCATGCTAACATCATGTCTTAGAAATATTCTTTAACAGTGTGATGCAAAATTCCCCTGATCTTTGTATTGCGTCCCATATTCCCCTGAGAAGAATCTGGGGTGGGGGGAGAGTGAAAGTATATTTCAAATTTCTCAACTCCTATTTGAATTTTATCCTAATAGCACAAAATATCAGCACAGTTAATTTATGTAGCTTTTTCACTTCCAACAATTTGTTATCACATGTGAATCTGAGAAGCATGTTCTTTGCCTTTTATCAAACCACTTATTGGAACATTTTAAATAGAAATTAGGTTTCAGGGCTGTTTAACAAGAGATGTGAGTTTAGAAGAAAAACATTCTTTAAAAATCAAAACTCCAAAAGCACAAGGTTTCGACTACATCTGTATATAGTAACAGATGGTCGTACTAATTGTTGTTCAGGAATTACAGATTGCTTGAAGCTTCTCAAGGGTAAAACATGAAGGCAAACGTGCCCGGATTTTCATATGGCATTTCTATATGCGTCAGAAGAGCTTCCCAAATTCTGTAGCTCCCTTTAAACAACTTTAAATTCAGAAATAAAATATATCTTCTAGAAAAGATGCAACCCTTTAAAGAGAGAGAGAGAAAAACTTGTTTAGAAGATATCAAAACACACCACCACTTAGGGAAAATACCTCACTTGAAAGTACATTATTTACATTAGAATGAGATGCTATTTCTGTTCATCTGGGTAAAGTCAGCATTCTGCTTCCAGTACTATTCAGAGACTTGACTATCAAACTTTGATTACAAGGCATTCGATGAAGACGTTTTGCATTTTTTCACCATTGAAGAACTCCTGGAGCTCAGGATTGCTCATGGGCTCCTCTATTGGATACGTGGGATTTTAGGAATAGTTGGAAGGTAAAAGCATACCCTTCTACCCATGCCAGTTTGCTCATTCCCAAACTACATAGCTGAAAATTAAAAATCAAATGGTGCATCTTCACTTCCCACATCAAACATACAGCAGATTCAAAAATGTTTAGTTCAGAGGTGGAGAGGGAAGGGATGGTAGGGAAAAAAAAAAACAAAAGAGGAGGTAACAATGCTCAATAAGAAATGTACTCATTACCTTACTCATGTAACTGTAACCCCTCTGTACAGTATCTTTATAATAAAAATATATACTATACATATATATATATATATACTAAAAAATGTTTAGTTCTGTACCTGGCTGTGCCATAGGAACTATAACTGGACGTAATACGAGACCCATCTAACTCTTTCTCCCAAGAACCAGCCACTCACACTTGTAATCCTAGCTACTCAGGAAGCTGAGATCTGAGGATCAAGGTTGGAAGCCAGCCTGGGCATCCTACTATGTCCTCTTAGGATTAGATAGACCAAGGTACTTAAAAGGAGCAGCACCATCTCTAAATATCCTGAAGTATATGCTACCCCACTGAACAACACAGTGCTACACAATATAGTTTGTATTTGAGACAGGGACTTGACATATACTCTAGGGTGGCCTGGAACTTGCTATAAGTCCCAGACCAGTCTCAGACTTGATCTTCCTGCCTCTTTTTCTCAAATGCTGGGATTTATAGGTGTATGTATATCACACTGTGTTGAGCTGACACAATTATTAATTATTCATCTGAACATGTAGAACTACACATGTGATACATTGATCTGAAATGAAAGCTTAGCTCAACTATACATAGAGAAAAAAGCAATTCGGAAGTATAGTTTTAATAGACACTGAATTTTCTGGAAATATCGTTTTGGGTAAATTGTGTTCTTTTGTTTAAAAGTTTACTGCAAAATACTTTTTTTTTTGCCAGTCCTGGGGTTTGAACTCAAGGCATGGGCACTGTCCCTGGGCTTCATGCATGCTAGGCAAGCACTCTACCACTAAGCCACATTTCCAGCCCAATATTTAATATCATTAAAAAATCTTATTATCATTGATACAATTCATCTACCTTAGTTTGGAATTGCCATTGCTGTAGTGATTCTGTTTACAAACACAAACATCTGACTATTCTATTATGGCTTCTGCTAGAGTAAGTCTGCCTATTCCTGAGCTAGTACACAAGGTTCTGACCAAGTAGATAGATAGATAGATAGATAGATAGATAGATAGATAGATAGATAGATAGATACAAAAATTAATTCCCATGAACTATTACACAGTTCAGTGGATACAGTGGAGTTCTCTATATTATCACTGGCTGTGTTTACATAGTTGTGAGATCTGCTCCCAATCCCTTAATTTTGTGAAAATATACTTCCAAAAAAGCAGATCATGCCTCAGAAGCAACGTAAAAGTCATGGTTATCTTCCCAAGCAAATTAGGTGACAAAAAAGATGACATTGGTATTCCATCATCCCCAGAGACATGAAGAGGCACAGGATGAGGATCATAGCCTAGACCAACCTGGGGCATAGAAAGAGTCCCTACATCAAAAGCAACCAGTGCAAGCTGGGCGCCAGTGATTCATGCCAGCTACTCAGGAGGCTGAGATCTGAGAATCACTGTTCAAAGCCAGCCCAAGGAAGAAAATCAAATGAGACTCTTATCTCCAGTAAACCACTCAGAAAAAGCTGGAAGTGGCACTATGGCTCAAGTGGTAGAGTGCTAGTGTTGAACTAAAGAAGCTCAGAGACAGAGCTCAGGCCCAGAGTTCAAGTCCCAGGAACAGCAAAAAAAATAAAATAAAAATGCAGAGGATGAAACTTGCGCAGTGGGTGCAAGGGGCTGACACACCTACACAGACATGCGTGCACACACACACCTACACACATGCATGCACACACACGCACACATATACCCACACACCCTACACACATGTGCACACACACACCCTACTCATGCACACACACCCTACACACACATGCACACACATACACACACCCCTACACACGTGCACATACACACACACAGATGCACATGCACACAGCTACACACATACACATACATGCACATACATACACGCACACACACAAAAGCACACATGTGCCCATGCACACACGTGCACACATGCACACCCCTACACACGCACACACACCCCTACACACGCACACACACCTACACACACACTTACACACACACACATACACACAAACTCTAAAAGATTTGTCAAGCTAAAAAGAAAAAGACACAGAAACCTTAAGAACAATTGTTAAGTGAAAGATGCAAATCTGAAAAAGCTGACACTCCAGAAAGCTATCAATAGGGAAGAAAAGATTATTGGATGAAGGGGAAAATGATACATAATACAGAGATTTTAGCATAGCAAATGTATTCAGTAATGGTGATGTAGGATAATGTGTATTTGTCAAAACCCATAGAAAAGCACTACACAAAGAGTATAGTTGCCAACTTGACTAGACTAGGATGAACCCAGTAGATTAGAAAAGCTCACCTCTGGAGTGCCTGTGAGGGCATTTCCAGAAGATTCAAGTGAGAGGGAAACTCACATCACTAATGTGAACAGCCCCATACCATAGGCTGAGGATCAAGGTGAAATAATTGTGGGAGGAAGAGGCACCCTCTCTCTCTGCTTCCTGTCCCACACAGGTGAGCTGCCCTGCTCCACCATGGCCTCCTCACTGTGATGGATTAAAACCTCCGAAACCAGGAGCTGAAATAAATCCCTTTTCATGTAAGCTGTTTTGCTCATGTGTTTTGTCACAGCAACGAAAGTTTGACCAACAAAAAGTGAACCCTAACAAGCACTGTGGACTTTACTAAGTAATAACATCTCAATATTGGTAACAATTATGCCACACCAATGCCAGATACTAACAACAGAAGAAACTGTAAAGGAAGAGTTAAAAAAAAACCCACACAGTACATATATAGGGTCCTCTGTACTTTTACTTTACACTTGCTTTTTTTTTTCTGCAAATCTAAAACTGTCATATAACAATGGATATCATTATTTTTTGGATAATACACACAGAATTGATAAAACAGAAAAGAACTTATAGACAGACATTATCAGCCAATAATTCTCCAAAGTAGAAACTCAAATGCAAGACACATGAAAGATAGTCAAATGTACTAATAATCTGGGATATGCAAATTAGAAGCCAAGCATAATAAATTTTCATCACTATCAAACTGGCAAAATCTGAAAGTTCTGAAAATAGCAATGCTTGTTTACTGCTTTAGGAAGTATAAATCAATGGAACCATTTTGAAAAACAATTGGCAGTACTTACATATTAGTTTTCTACTGCTAGTGGCAGTTTGCACAAACTTAGTGACTTAAACAAACTTCTATTTATTTTCTGTTTCCTTGGCTTTACTGGGTCTGAAAAGGCTTATATAATTCAATCAATTCTATCTCAGTTTGCTGAAGTTGTTGACAGGATTCACCTTCCTTTTTTTTTTTTTTTTGGTTGATCATGGGGTTTGAATTCAAGGCATAGGCACTGTCCCTGAGTTCTTTTTGTTCAAAACTAGTCCTCTACCACTTTAAGCCAAAGCTCCACTTCCAGTTTTCTAGTGGTTAATTGGAGATAAGAGTCTCATGGACTTTCCTGCTCAGAATGGCTTTGGATCATGATCCTCAGATCTCAGCCTCTTGAGTAGCTAGGATTTACAGGCATGAGCCATCAGCACCCAGCTGGATTCTCCTTTTTGTAGCTATGAGAAGCCAAGCTCTTCAACTCCTTCAGTAACGGCTCTCCATAGCAGACACAACTTGAAGCCAGTAGAAGAGTAAGTAGAAGAGTAAGTTTCACTCCAAGACTTGTGTTAGAAGAGCTCACCTAAATAGGTTAGGCCCACCATGATAATCTGAAGATATAAGTCAGCCCTTTGTTTGCATAGATAATGCATCCCAGCTTTAGCCAACTGCAGATTAAAATACTCAGAAGAAATAATAATTCCTATAGGTTTGGACACCAGTGGCTCACACCTATAATTCTAGCTATTCAGGAGGCTGAGACCTGAGAGTCATGTCAGTCAGGGCAGGAAAGACTGTGAGACTGAGAGGCTGAGACCTGAGAGTCAAAGTCAGTCAGGGCAGGAAAGACTGTGAGACTCTCATCTCCAATTAATCACAGAAAAAGCCAGAAGTGGTGTGCTGTGGCTCAAATAGTAGAGTACTAGCCTTGAGCAACAGGAGCTCAGGAACGGTGGCCAGGCTCAGAGTTCAAGTCCCAGGACTTCCACAAGAAAAAAATGTCAAAGCAGGTTGAAGACTGAAGTGAACGTGGACGTTGAGATTGACAATGTAGATTTTTTTATGAAGACAATTTTACATTCTTCTAATTTAAGGAAAAGGTATTTCCTTATAGGAGTTGAGGTTCTTCAGAGAAAAAAATGTATTCATGGTGAATTCCTGCTTAGAGTGAGCTACAGTTTCAATTTCTCTGTGCTGAACCAATAGTCCATGTTTAGGGGGAAGCATCGTTCCTAAGGGAGTACTTCTAGAGTTTTAAAAAAAATGTGTTTTAGAATCCTATAGATGAGTTGATAAAAGTTCCACAGATGGAGCAGGTGTCTAATTGGTAAAGAGAAAGGACCTTCTTATTCCTTGGGGAGAAGAGAAAGAAAGTATGTTATTATTGTTTGTTATTAGATGTGTTGTTCTGAGTTTTTTTAAGTGAAAATGTATTTTAAATAAAAATATATTTAAATAAAAACTTCTGTTTCAAGAGAAGCTGGGAGAGAGACTATCTTAGGAGAGAGTCCATGTTTAGGATGATGGAAATAGAAATAAATGAAAGAAAGTTTTCCAAGTACATGGTAAACCAGATGAATTAAGAGCTTCAAGAGAATACAAGCCATGAATCCTTCAGGAAGATGATTTTTAGGAAAATGTGCTATCATGAGGAATTTTTCCTGTCTTTCTTATTTTTACTTTTATGAATCACAGAATCCCTCTTCCAAAGACAGGTATAGTGGTTCACACTCGTAATCCCAGTGCTCAGGACAGAGAGGAAAGAGGATGGTGAGTTCCAGGCCAGCCTGATCCACATAACCAGTCTCTATTTTAAAAAGCTCAAAATAGGTCTGGGAAGATGGCATAGTGGTAGAGTGCTTGCCTAGCATTCATGAAGCCCTGGGTTCAATTCCTCAATACCACATAAACAGAAAAAGCTGGAAGTGGCACTGTGGCTCAAATGGTAGAGTGCTAGCCTTGAACAAAAGCTTAGAGACAGTGACCAGGCCCTGAGTTCAAGTCCCAGGACTGGCAAAATAAAAAAAAAGAAAAGAAAAAAATAACTCAAAATAATATTTTTTAAAAATCTAAACATTAGTTTCTCTCTCTTTTTCTCTCTCTCCCTCTTTCCCTCTATTTTTTTCCTCTCTGTCCCGGGGCTTGAACTAAGGGCTTGGGTGCTCTCTCTGAGCTTTTTTGCTCAAGGCTAGTGCTCTACCACTTGAGCCACAATTCCACTTCCACCCTATATTTTTTATTATTATTATAAAGGTGATATACAGGGAAAGGTTATAAAGGTAAAGAGTACATTTCTTTTTGGACAATATTACCCCTTTACTTGCTCCAGCCTTTTTTTTTAATGGCTAACTAGAGATAAGCATCTTACAGACTTTCCTGCAAGGGCTGGATTTGAACCACGATCCTTAGACCGTGGAAGCTAATATTATAGCCATGAGCCACCAGTTCCGGGCTTACTTCTCTTTTTTGAAAGATCTAGGTTAACATCATGTCATATGTACATATTAGACAATATGTGTATATACATGTGTATAAATGTGTAAATATATGTGTGTATACAAATACATAGCATATTAGATACAAATGATAAGACTTCTACAAAAGCACAAATAATGATCAACACTTCCATAATCAATATTGGTAACTGAAGAAGAAGTTTAAACATTCCCACCTTTCTGTATTTTTATGAGCTCTCTGTGAGACATCTATCCATGGGAAATATTTCTCAGGGGATTTATGAGATGAACGGCCATCAAAACTTTCCAGTTTCTCTTCATCTTACCTTTTGAAACATGTATAAACATGTATAGGACATTCTCAGAAGACCTCAAGCCCTGGTTCAATCTGTACGGAAGTTCTCTGAAGACCATCCTCAATTTCTGCTTTCTGTAAAACTCCTAATTACCTCAACAGGAAAGGATTGGTTGCTTCCCACATATGCTATTGCTCTGATTTATAACTTGTTCCTTTAAATATGCACTTGAGTTTTATGCCAGCCTGAATTCTAAATAGAGCCCATTTTTCCTGATCACATGAGCGCCATGAAGTGTGAATTCTATACAGAGCTTTACACAATTTGAAATGCTCATCTGAAATTTACTGCTTTCTTTTTAAATTTCTTTAAATATAACCTTTAAAGTATATAATTACATAAATAAAGTAATTCACTATTATGTTTTACTACTACTACACTTAAACTACTATTTTTATTTTTAATTGACACATGGTATTTGTACATTACTAATAAGGTGCAGAACAATCATTTTGATACATACCTACAATGTATAATGATCTAATTAGCATAATTAGCAATTCCACCTCCTATAACATTTATTATTTCTGTGTGTGTGGAAAATTCAGATTGCTCTAATTTATTTCAAATATATAATAAATCATTGTAAGCCAAAGTCATCCTAATTTGCTATATAAGACTAGAGCTCATATCTTTTTCTTTCTTTTTTCTTTCTTTCCTTCTTTCTCGCTCTGTCACTCTCTCTCTCTCTCTCTCTCTCTCTCACACACACACACACACACACACACACATCCCAACCACTTGTGACCACTATTCCACTCAATAATCCTGAAATAAACATTTTTAGTTTCTACAAATAAACGAGAACATGGTTATTTGTCTTTCTGTGGGTGGCTGATTTCACTTAACATGATGATCTCCAATCATATCTATCTTTCTTTCTTTCCTTCTTTTTGGTCGGTCATGGGACTTGAACTCTGGGCCTGGGCACTGTCCCTCAGCTCTTCAGCTCAAGGCGAGCGCTCTACAGCTTGAGTCACAGCACCACTTCCTGTTTTCCAGTGGTTAATTGGAGATAAGAGTCTCACTAACTTTTCTGCCCAGCCTGGCTTTGAACCATGATCCTCAGATCTCAGCCTCCTCTATAGCTAGGATTGCGCGTATGAGCCACCGGCGCCCAGCTACATTGTTTCTTTTTTTAAGGCTGAGTAGTATTCCCTTGTATATCTATACCATATGAATCTGTTGACAAGATGTTGATTCATTTCATCTCTTGATTATTGTATAGTGCTGCAATAAACATGATACAATGGTTTTATTTCCTTGGGCTGTCTATCCTATGTGGGGAAGGCAGGGATTGCTTGATTATATGGTAGTCATGTTTTAGATTATATTTCTTTTGGCAGGGAGACTGCCTGACTACATCCCATCATGGCTGTACTAATTTACACAGCAACAATTAGCTTTAAATCTCATTTGACTGTTGAAAACTTTGCAATGGATTCATTTTGATGAGAACCAATACATCATCCCCAAGGGAACAGCACTCAGCACAATATACTCAGAAAACAGGTCCCACATTTCCTGCCATTGGCCACTTTGCCCCTAAACAAGGGGCTCCCTGACTTAGGGTGAACTCATGGACTTTCTCAATATCCAACTGTTCCCTTCTTCCAGGCCCTCATTGGGCCATCAACTATATGAATTTTTCTGAGTTTAACCCATTCCCTGACTGGCAAGTTGGACATGGCTCTTTTTGACTCAGCTTCCTGTCCTGTTTATGTTAGCACTCAGAGTCTTTCTCTCAGCTAAAACAATAAATGGGAGGAAGCTCACTGTTTAAAAAAAACCCCAAATCTCACTTTTCATTGCCTTTCCCTTATCTCCATTCAATTCCTTCACTAAACTCACCCAGCAGCGAAAACTTTTCATTATTGTGCTTTCTTCCTAACCCACTGTTCTTTCAGATTCTTCCAAAAGAACATTCCGTCTCAACCCTTCGACATCATTCAAGTCTTCGGCTCTCTCTCTTTGCTTGTTTGTTTCCTTCCTTTAATGCCCTTCTAGTTTTCATCTTCTTTTCTTTATACTGAGGCTTGAACTCCAGGCCTCTTACTCTTCAAAGAGCTTTTTCTGCTCAAAGCTAGCACTCTACCACTTGAGCCACACTTCCACTTCCAGCTTTTGGCTGGTTCATTGGAGATGAGATTCACAAGGGTTTTTTCTGCCCAGGCTGGCCTGAAGCTATGATTCTCATATCTCAGTCTTCTGAATAACAAGAATTATAAGACTGAGTCACCAGCAGCTAGCTCAGAGTAAGTTTTTAAGTATTAGCTTGCAACAGGTCCAGGGTAAGGTGCATAGATCAAAAGGGAAATGATTATGCAGTTTTTGCATCAAATTTGGCCAATCATGAAAGTTGACCATATAAATGCATTTAATAAACAGAGAATGGCTATGACCTTTACTTCTACTGAGGTAAACCCAGCTGTTCAGAATAAGGGTTCATCTGATAGATATCTGCTCCTGAATGTGTTCAGCTTCTCCCACATTTGGCTTCAGTTTCTACATAAATGCAATGCAGAAAGAATTTATAGCATCATAGGAAGAAGTTATCAAATGTTTCACATCTGAAGCTTGTGGGTACCAACTGCTCAGAATAAAACCCCAAACAATCAGAGCAGACACCATATTGGTACAACCTGCTAGCATCCATTCTGGTTTTGAAAGTCTAGGAAACAATAACTAAGAAATGTAGAAGGTTGGTTTTGTAGAACTAGGCATATATTGAAGTAGTAGAATATGTGTTTATCTGGATCTAATCTATAGTACCTTCCAATAAAGAAGTACTAATGCTTTGTCTTATATGTGTTGGGGCATTTTTGCTTATAGGAAAAGAAAAAATAATTTGGATAAAGAAAATGCAATAACTTCATTTCTTCTTTAATATATCTTTTATTGTAAAGATACTGTACAGAAGGGTCACAGTTACATGAGTAAGGTAATGAGTACATTTCCTATCAAGTATTGTTACCTCCTCCTTTGTTTTTCCCCTACTATCCCTTCCTTTCTTACCTCCCCAACTCCTCCTTCCTCCCCCCACCTGAAGTGGTAAAGTTTCTTTTCAACATAGTGTCTTGTACATCTCATTGTTACAATGGGTCAATCTGCATCCTTGTTTGAGCATTTTGTTATTTCCCTCCCTAAATTAGAAAAATGTATACACAAGATGCAGGGCACTGGAATCAAATACAGTGACAACAGGGGTTATACCATGGGGGAAGAACATACAAAAGAAACCAAAAAAATCACATCGTACATTAAAAACAACAGTGATAAAGATAAAACCTCTGTGTCCCTATCTTGGGGTTCAGTTCACTTAACTTCATCTTATCTGGTCATATGTGCATAGGTTTTGATCTTTTCTGTTTGTCTGGTAAGATTATCCTAGATGTGTGCTAGTGATTGCAAATAAGGGAAACCATGGGACCTATGTTTCTTTGGGTCTGGCTTACTTCAGTTAATATAATTTTTTCCAAGTCTTTCCATTTCCTAACGAAAGGGGAGGTGTCATTCTTTCTTATAGAGGTATAAAATTCATATATATATATATGAATATATGCATTTCATATATATATATATATATATATTACATTTTCTTGATCCATTCATCTACCGAGGGGCATCTGGGTTGGTTCCATATCTTAGTTATGGTAAATAATGCTGCAATAAACATAGTTGTTCTGGTAGCTTAAGTATGGCCTTGTTTGTGATCGTTTGGGTAAATGCCCAAAAGTGAAATTGCTAGGTCATAGGGGAGCTCTATGTGTAGTCTTTTGAGGGACCTCCATACTGCTTTCCGAAGTGGTTGAACAAGTTTATACTCCTACCAACAATGCAATAGGGTTCCCTTTTGGCCACATCCCCTCCAGCATCTGTTGTTATTAGATTTCTTGATTATAGCCATTCTAACTAGAGTGTGGTGGAATCTCAATGTTGTTTTGATTTGCATTTCTTTTATGGCTACAGACATTGAGCATTTCTTCATGTGTCTATTGGCCATTCTTATTTCCTCTTCAGAGAAGGTCCTCTTTAAGTCTTTAGCCCACTTATTAATCAGGCAGTTGTTTCTTTAAGGATTTGTTGTTGGAGGATTTAATTTCTTGAGTTCTAAGTATATTTTAGATATGAGGCCCTTGTCTGTTGTATTGCTAGTGAAGATCTCCCAATCCATGGTCTTTCTATTGCTCTTGCTAGCTATATCCTTCACCATGCAGAAGCTCTACAGTTTAATGCAATTCTATTTGTCCAACCTTTCTTTGATTTGTTGTATTTTTGAGTCTTTATTATAACTTCATTTCTTAATGTAGAATTGAGTTGAAAATTTAGTAGCAAGCTTCCCACTAAGGTGAAGGTACTTAAGGTAGTGTCCAAACATCACAGACATAAAAGGTGGTTGAAATGTGGCCAAAGATAGTGCGGTATCTTTTCATCAATAAGCATTTTTCAGAAACAGCTAAGGTAATTTATAGGCTGCTAGGGTTTGAATCTGTACTCTCCCTGCCTAAGGCTTCCTTATATAGCTTTTCATCTGATTGGGTGTTTTTTTGGTTGTTGGTGGTGGTGGTTTGTTTAGAGTCAAGCTCTCACCATGTAGCCAAGGCTGGCTTTGAAAAGGCCATCCTCCTGCCTCAGCCTCCTAATTGCAGGGATTACGGGCATGTGCCACCATGCCTGGATTGTTTGCATGGCTATTTTAAAAAGTTACATTTGTTAGTTGCTGGGCTCATACCTGTAATCTAGCTACCCAGAAGACCAAGGTCCGAGGAACATGGTTTGAAGCCAGCCAGAGCAGAAATGTCTGTGAGACTCCTACCTCCAATAAACTACTTAGAATAAACCAGAAATAGAGCTGTGGTTCAGGTGGTAGTGCACTAGCCTGGAACCAAAGAAGTTCAGGGACAGCACCCAGGCCTTGAATCCAAGCCTCAAGACCAGAACAAGAAGGAGAACAAAGTTACTTTTTTTCCAGAGCAGCATGAAACAAAGGTCTGCTTTCAGTCATGTAAATCACTGTAGTTCTTAGTTTCGTGTTTCTACACTATTGGCCACCTTCTGGGCATTGAGCAGACGCTCTTTTTACAAGGCATATTTTAAGCCACTGCAGTTTCCCAGCTCCTTTTACTTCCCCTTCAACTTCAGCCTTCCCATGTTGACTTCCTTTTCTTTGTCTCTCATCCACTGGTGTCTTAGGCTTTGTGGAGTCATCACTTTCCTCTTCCTTATCACCATCTTTATGAATGCTCAACTGAATTCTTGTAGTCAGTCATTAATCAGTGTGAATCAGTGGGCTTCCCATTGTTAAGTTAAACACTTGTAATAACAAACTTATAAAGAAGAAATAGAAGAAATAGCTTGTCCAACCTTTCTTTGACTTGTTGTATTTTTGAGTCTTTATTATAAGTTCATTTCTTAATGTAGAATTAAGTTGAAAATTTAGTAGCAAGCTTCCCACTAAGGAGAAGGTACGTAAGGCAGTGTCCAAACACCACAGATGTAACAGGTGGTTGAATTGTCACCAAAGATAGTGCGGTATCTTTTAGTCAATAGGCATTTTTAGTTCACCACTTGGAAAAGCTAAAGTTTGTGACTGGTGAACCCTGTTGATTTTAGGAAGGTAGTAAGCAGCTGTGCACCAGCAGCTCATACCTGTAATCCTAGCTACTCAGAAGAGGCTGAAATCTGAGGATCACAGTTTGAAGCCAGCCCAGGCAGGAAAGGACGTGAGACTCATCTCCAATAAATTATTCAGAAAAAGCCAGAAAGGATGCTGTGGCTCAAGTAGAACACTTGCTTTGAGTAAAAGAAGCTTAAGAACAGTGTCCAGGCCATAAGTTCATGCCCCAGGACCAGCGAAAGAAAGAAAGAAAGAAAGAAAGAAAGAAAGAAAGAAAGAAAGAAAGAAAGAAAGAAAGAAAGAAAGAAAGAAAGAAAGAAAGAAAGAAAGAAAAGGAAGGAAGGAAGGAAGGAAGGAAGGAAGGAAGGAAGGAAGGAAGGAAGGAAGGAAAAAGAAAAGCAATAATTGCTTCATAGTGGAAGTATGTGGCTGAACAAAACCACCTAACTCAGACAGGCACTGATAACTTATACCTGTAATCCCAGTTACACAAGAAGCTGAGATCTGAGGGTCAAGGTTCAAAGCCAGCCAAGTAAGAAAATTTGTGAGACTCTTATGTCCCATAAACTATCAAAAAAAAGGCAGAAGTGGAGCTGTGGCTCAGGTGCTAGCCTTGAGCACAAAAGCACAGATTTAACTCCCAGGCCCTGAGTTCAAGCCCCAGGATGGACATGCACACACATACACACACACACACACACACACACACACACACACACACACACAACTCATCTCTAGGGGCAAAAGAAAGGAAGAGGAAGAGAGAGATCAGAGCCCCACAACCACCTGCAAGGGCCCACCTCCAATGACCTCAAGCCTTACACTAGATTCCCATCCTCATGTCTCTACTGCTTCCCAGGAGTGCCACATGGGAAGAACAAGCCTTTGCACACAAGCTAGGAAGCATGAGGACTTTGAAGCTCCTCCTCCACTGCTCCCATTCATTCATTCTCCAGTCCTCAGATAGAGCTGATAACAGGAGTCTCTGGTCTTTAGTCAGCATTAGATGATCAACGATAAAATATAAGACAAAAGACAACAACAGCTAGAATTTACTGAAGCTCCCACAGGGAGTTTTGTCCTATGAGAAGAGAAGGGAGAGAGACAAGAGAGGAGCAATGGAAGTGAAGTTCTGCCTCAAATTAATAGAGTGCTAGCCTTAAGCAAAAAACACTCAGAGACAGTGCCCAGGCCCCTAGTTCAATCTCTATGACCAACCAGAAATCAGGGAGAGAGAGACAGAGACAGAGAGAGAGAGAGAGAGAGAGAGAGAGAGAGAAGCAATGATTCTGCTCCTAGCTACATCTCCATGAGACATACCTACATCCATGAAGAGTCTCTACCAATCAAGAGATAAGCATTGTAAGGTGTCTATAAAATGCTTAAATGTCTACCTGACAGTAATATTTCATTCTGAACCTAGTTACACATGTTCTTTTTTTTAATTTTTTATTGTAAAGATACTATACAGAGGGTTACAGTTACATGAGTGAGGTAATGAGTACACTTCCTCTTGAACTTTTTTGCCCCTCCATTGTTTTCCCCCTACCATCCCCTCCCTCCTTCCCTTCCCCGAAGTTCTTTTTTTTTTTTATTGTGATTAAGTGATTATATAATTTCTAAGTCACAAGTTCATTCTAACTTTCCTGGAGCAAATTGTCTATCACAGTCTGTAATATATAACAGTGTTCACATGTTATACACCATACATGTGATCAGCGGCTTGGGGTTTTTAGTAGTGGTTCAACCAGATGAGCAGGAGTTCTTTGTTTCTTAAGTCCTGTTAGTTTTGTCGTATCACCTAACATTTTGGATTTATCATCCACTTATCAGGGAGACCATGTACCGTTTGTCTCTTCGCTCTTGGCTTACCTCGCTCAACATGATTCCTTCTAGCTCCATCCATTTCCCTGCAAATGCCATTATTTTGTCATTTCTAATGGCTGCATAATATTCCATTGGTTACACATGTTCTTAAATCACATGCTGTTGTAATGTCTTTTAACTTAGCAATGTTATTCTTTGCCATTTTCATTAAAAACTATATTTGGTGGAGAGGGAAGGGATGGTAGGGGGGAAACAAAGGAGGAGCTAACAATGCTCAATAGGAAAGGTACTTATTACTTTACTCAGGTAACTGTAACCCCTCTTTACAGTATTTTTATGATAAAAATATATACAAAAACCTATATTTGGTTAGGAATATAGTTCAGTGTTAGAATGTTTTCTGGCAGATATGAGGCCCTGGGTTCAATCCCTAACATTACAAAAAAATGTATATAGTTATTTGGAATTGAACCCAGGGCCTAGTGCTGTCCCTTAGATTTTTGCTCAAGGCTGACATTCTGTCACTTGAGCCACATCTCTATTTCCAGCATTTTGTTAGTTAACTAAAATTAAGAGTCTCACAGAAGTCAGGTGCTGCTGGCTCATGCTTGTAATCCTAGCTACTCAGGGCTGAGATCGGAAGATCATGGTTCAAAGCCAGCCTGGGCAGAAAAGTCTGTGAGACGCTTATCTCCAATGCATCACAGAAAAACCCAGAAATGGAACTGTATCTCAAGTGGTAGAGTACTAGCCCTGAGCAAAAAATTGAGCTCAAGGACAGTGCCCACTACCAGAGGGAGGGAGGGGGAGGGGAGAGGGTGGGGGAGAAAGGCAGAGAGAGAGAGAGAGAGAGCCTCACACAGACTTTCCTGCCTGGGTTAGCTTCAAACCACAGTCCTCAGCCTCCTGAGTAGCTATGGTTACAGGAGTGAGCCATCAACACTCAGCTTGACAGGTGCTTTTGCTATCCTTCACCATCACTGGAGTCCCTTTGGGAGTCAGCTAGCACAGTTACTCAGGCCACATCGTTATGCACACTTACAATACAATTACTTGAGTTATTTCATTGTATGTTATGTTTTCATCCATTACAGTGACTAACAGAGCTACCATGGAGAATTTTATTTAAGTGTAACTCCTAAGTGATAGGTTTACAGGATAAAGTCTCAGCAATAAACAACCTTTGTCAAGGAGGAAGGAGCAGAGTAGTTGGCCTTGTGAATGCTAGCTTACTGTGTCCTGTGGAGTGAGAGGGATTCCTGAGCAGGGAGGGCTGATGTTTATTAGCACTGGTGGTATAACCAAGCTAGCAGAGGGCCATGCTACAGATGCTTCTGGAGACTTCTCCTTACTCAATCATGAACCCTTTATTCACTGACTGGAAGAGATCCCAGACTGGGATAGAGGGAGCCAAAACATCATGTTGGGGCCAATGGTGACAACTGCAATGAATCAATACAAAATTACCCTAACTTTGTGTGTGTGTGTGTATGTGTGTGTGTGTGTGTGTGTGAGTGAGAGAGAGAGAGAGAGAGAGAGAGAGAGAGAGAGAGAGTGTGTCCTGCGGCTTGAACATAAGGTCTGGGCACTGTACCTGAACTTCTTTTTGCTCAAGGCTGGCTCTCAACCACTTGAGCTACAGCTCCACTTCCAGCTTTTGGGGTATTTAATTGGAGATAATGGTCTCATGGACTTTACTGCATAGGCTAGCTTTGAACCATGATCCTCAGATCTCAGCCTCCTGAGTAGTTAGGATTACAGACATGAGCCACTGGCATCTGGCCTATTTTGACATTTTAACACCTGGAAGAGCTCAACCATTTTGTGCTGCCTGAATATTAGCCCTGCAACTGGAGACATTTATGACATATTCAGCATCATTAAAATGAGGAAGCTAGTATAACCGTGTAACAACTTGAGTAGTTATAAAGTAATCAGCAGCCATATGGCTCTCCAATCTATGTAGTTATATTTTATTATACATGTATGTGTATGTAAAGAAAATATGACATACATAAAATATATATGATAGTATATATCACTATATACTAGGTGATGTGTATATGACAGATATATGATATAAAAATTTATGTCCTATTTTCTTGCTCCATTCACCAGGTGTGGGAAATCAGAGCTTTTTCCATATCTTTGCTATCATGAAGTTCTACAATAAATATGGGTGTATGGGTGCCTCTATTGTATCTTGATTTACATTCCCTTGGATACATAAAATTCTATTTTTCATTTTGTAAGGGTCCTCCATGCTAATAGTGCTAATGTTTGAGGCTTCTTTTCTTCCGCATCCTCATCTGCACTTGTTTGTGTCTCTGATGGAGGCCATTGTGACTGGAGTGAGGTGAAATTTCAGTGTCATTTTGATTTGTATTTCATTCATGACTAGGGATGTCAATCATTTCTTCATGAATTTATTGACCATTTATACTTCTCCTTTTCAAAATTGTCTGCTCAGTTCATTTGCCCACTTATTAAGTGGGTTGTTGATTCTTTTCTACCATTTTTATCTTGAAATCACACTGTGTGGTCTTGCCATATTAAAGTACTTGCATTCTTTAAGTAATTCCTTTCTTTGCTTTGTCTTGTTAACTCCATTTTCCCTTCTGGAATTTCTCTCAGACAACTTGACTTAGACGCTTATTTCAGGACTTAATGTAACACTTTTGAGAAGTCTCTAATATCTTTAAGTATAGCACTGTAGAATCTGCCTATATCTGCACTTCTTCATTTCTGTAGCTCCTCCTTCAACTGGTCCAGAATTAAGGGGCCTGAACATAGAAAAGCAGAAGTTGGGGCTGGGGGAGTTAGCTCAGCGGAAAAGTGCCTGCTGGCAAGCATAAGGCCCTGAGTTCAGTCCTCAGCTCTGAGGCAAAAGAAAAGAAAAGGGCTGGGAAGGTGGCTCAGTGGTAGAGCACTTGCCTTGCATGCATGAGGCCCTGGGTTCGATTCCTCAGCATCTAAGCAAAAAGAAAAAAGCCGGAAGTGGCACTGTGGCTCAAGTGGTAGAGCGCTAGCCTTGAGGTGAAGAGCTGAGGGACAGCGCCCAGGCCCAGACTTCAGGCCCCACGACTGGACCCCCCCCCAAAAAAAAAGAAAAGAAAAGCAGAAGTTAAGCATCCAGAACTCCCTTATGCCAGGTGAAGAGAGGTTCAGCACCAAGGACAGAGACTACCATGCCTGTCTACCCTGCCCTCTCCATCCTACCTATATTTTAGTCATTCCATTCTTGTGCTCTGTAGATTATAAGGCTTCTTCATTGCCAAGTCTACCATAGTTTTCTCCTCCTATTAAAATTACTCATTTATCTATATCCCCTATTACACCTCTTCATGCAGCACAATTCCTTTGTCACAGTTAGGCCTACTAAATTATACATAGATTAACACATGAATCTGTGACTCAATAAATCCACAAATGAATTTCAGAAAAACAGACCGAAATCCATGGAGACACTTATATGAAGCAACCATGCAGTGAGACAAAAGTAATATATCTGAGTCAGTACCAGTGGCTCACACCTGTAATCCTAGCTACTCAGAAGGCTGAGATCTAAGGATCATGGTTCGAAGCCAGCCCAGGCAGAAAAGTCCAGGAGACTCTTATCTCCAATTAGCAACCAAAAAGCCAGCAGTAGAGCTGTGCTCAAATGGTAGAGTGCTAGCCTTGTGCAAAAAAAAAAAGTTCAGGAACAGTGCTCAGGCCCTGAGTTCAAGTCCCATGACCAATATCACCACCACCACCCCCCAAAAAAGAAGAAAGTAATATATCTGTTATTCTTCCTTCCACTATCAGTTTTCAATCCTGGATGTGCACCAGTATAATCTTAAGAGATTGTTTTAAAGGAAAGCTGAAAAATGCTACCCTGGAAATGTTGAGTGAGGAACCTGAGAATGGAGACTTGGCATGCACTCAGGAGTGAGGGACAATGTGATCAGGGGATCTGCAAGCACATGACTTAAGTCTGCTACAGATAGCTGTGTGTGCTATATTTTCTATCTCTCTTTCTCTCTCTAAGTTCAAGACCAAGACAAACTCAATACCTACTACTTTTGTTCATTGGCTAGCACTCTACCAACTAAGCCATACCTTGAACCCCAGAGTGCTACATTCTCCCTAGAGGAGGAAGTGGACATCTGAAAAGGAGGAAGAATTCTAGCTGCCCTGGTTTACAGAAACATCAGGGCCTAATCTTTTTAGGTGGATGAGATGGAAATCAGCAGGAGTTGCATCTTCATGCTGACATCTTCTGGCCTCCTCATCCTGGTGGAATGGTGCAGGTATATATACATATTTTTTTTCTGCCTCTCCACTTGTCATTTGCAACCAAAGAGCAGAGTTCAGATACCTCCATATCCCCAGGTGATACCTGCAGCACAGGGCAGGTTCACACCCCTTCACTGGACAGCAAAAGAATGTCAGGAGCAGCACACTGGACAGAGAATCAGTCACATAGTTGCCTTTCTTTCCTCTCAGTGATTCATCTTCTGGCTATTTTTGCAGTACATGTTGCAAAATACTTCTCATGGAAATATGAGAGCTAAGTCTGTTACCCGAAAGCTTGAAAGCTTCTGCATGTACACCTTGAACCCCTACATACATTTATGTCACTTCAATTAATTTGGTTGTCTTCAATTTTTTCCTTAAGAAACAGATCATTTGAGTGTTTGAGTTTTTGATTGTTTCAATTATAAATACTTCTATAGAGTGATTTCTTTCCTTTTGTGTGTGTGTGTGTATACACACACACATATTGGTGTAGGGGAGTAGAGAAATTCTTTTAGTGTACATTGGTTGTACAAGGGGAGGTTTCATTGTGACATTTCCATATATGTACAAATCAATTCCAATCAATCTTTCCCTCATCCTTCTCCCTTGTTCCCTCTCCATTCTTAAAACAATGTAACTATATTTCATTGTTCTATTTCCATACATGAAATCAAACTATCTCGGTATTCATTCTCATTTACCCTCTTGTTAGCCCAACCTCCTTCACTGCTGCCCCTTCCCAGCACAGTCTGCTTTGATTTCTCATCATTCATTTTCTAAATGTGTATTAAAATTGCACCGAAGTGTTCCACATGGTATTTTATATAATATTTTTTGTTGGTCCTGGGGCTTGAACTCAGAGCCTGGACTCTGTCCCTGAGCCTCTCTGTGCTCAAGGCAAGTGTTCTACCACTTGAGTCACAGGACCAGCTCATATATGCATATATTGTGTTTCACTCAAATTACCCTCTGTATTAGTTTCTATTTCCTCACCACCAAGTCCCTCTTGGTAACAGCTTCCATTGAGCCTTTTTATGTCTTTAAATATAATTGTAATATACTAGAATAAGATTCACTCTTTGGCTTTTCTCCTCTCTCTTCTGTCAGATTTTCCAAAAATTAGAAGCACTTAGGAATTGGGTTTTATTATTCAATTCAATTCAAAACAATCATTTTTGGGTCCCTTACTATATCCAGCATTAAGGAATCCGATCCAGTTTTGCTATCCAGTAACTTATGGTTGTTTGAAGGATGCAAGGTTGGCCTTCAATGATACTAACAAAGATTCTGCTCACCTTCATTATTCCCCATCTCCCAAACTAGGAGCTTCTTGCTTTTTATAATGCAATTCTCCCCATGGGAAATAAAAGTCACATTTAAAAAACCTCTAAGGTGGACTAAAGTTTTCATTACATTTTAAAACTTTGTAATTTATTAGCTTTGATGTTATCCAGAACTTATAAGTTAACATTTCTGAATCCCTTATTAATGTGGCATGAAAATACTCCACTACTGGAGGATATCCCAACTGAAAATTATCATTAGTTTAGAACAAAGTAACATTATATAACACAACAATGACATTTTTGATGTGTTTGTTAGTTATCCTTTAGAGAAAAGATAATAATTAATTTTAATATATGTCTACTTCAATTAATATAAACTTATATATTATCTTCTTTTAAAAGTATAGCTTTAAGTGGGTGTTTATAGCTCATGGCTATAATCCTAGCTACTCAAGAGGCTGAGATCTGAGGATTGTGGTTTAAATCAGCCTGGGCAGGAAAATCCAGGAGACTCTTATCTCTAATTAACCACCAAAAAAACAAAAGCAGAGATATGGCTCAAGTGGTAGAATGCTAGCCTTGAGCAAAATAAAAAGATCAGGGACAGTACCTAGGCCCAAGTTCAAGTCCCAATACCAGCACAAAAATAATATTAAAAAGTAGTAATAATTTTGCTGGAATTACTGATACTTTCAGAAAGGTTACCTTCCAAAATATAACCGAAACTTGAGTGATTAAAACAATCTGTTGATCACAAAAGAAAATGTTCCCTTTAAATGTAACTAGAAATAATGATGTGTTTAGAATAACAAGACTACAGCATGTGCCATATTGCTTTTGTGTTCACAAAGCAGTCTGTGTTTGTCTCAGTAAGTTCAAACTTCCTACATCCTCTCAACAGTCCCGTTTGTTCAGTGATGCATATTTCAAACCCTTGGATAATTTTCTTGCTGTTTTTATTTTAGTTGTACTTTTTTTTATTTTACAGTACTAAGATTTTAACTTGGGGCCTTATAATGCTAGGCAGGCAAACTACCACTTGAGCCACACCTCCAGCTCTGTTTTGTTTTAGTTATTTTTCAGTGTCAGACCATGATCACCCTATCTATAGCTTCTGGGAAGCTGGAACCGCAGATGTGAACCACCACCCACTTAGTAATTGTTTACCTTGTCCTAGTTAATAATCTTCATATTAAATTTCCTTTGTTTATATGTCTGTTGTGGTTTATGTCATGTTACTGGACTCCAAGTGATACAATCTTCTTTTTACCCAACTGGCTATTATAATTATTTTCTTTTTTAATTAGTCATATCAGTACATCTCTAAGACAGAGTTCAATTATTTTATTTTTATTTATTTTTTGTGTGTCTATGTGCAGATATCAGGGCTTGAACTCAGGTCCTCACTCTCATGTTTGGCCTTTGTGTTTAAAGCTGGTGCTCTACCACTTGAGCTATACCTCCAAACTGGCATCTTGCTGGTTACTTGGAAATGAAATCTCAGAATTTCCTACCCAGATGAGCTTCAAATTGAGATCCTCAGATGTCAGCCACCTGAGTAGGTAGGATTTCAAGCATGAACCACAGGTCCCCAGTTGAGTCCAATTATTTTCAATGATTTAATTGTGTTAAAGTAGCATTAAAGTGATGTCTAAATTTCCCTTTTGAAAATTTACTACAGTATTACAAATGTAAAAAACTCTAGTTAAACAATAGAGAAACCTGTAAGGGGAAATTCTGAAACTGCTGAATTTCTCCATTGCAGTGGAAATTTATGCAGCATCTCACCTTCAAACTCTTCACTAGCTGTCATTTGAAATAAATGCAAACACATGCCCAATAGGCATGCAAATAAAATGGGAACTGGGTGCTTGCTTGCAAGTTGAGATATACATGTTCACTAAGCAAATATTTCCCATCGTATTTCTTCTGAGGATGATAATCTATCTTCAGATAACAGAGGAAATGAAAGTAGATTATAACACAAAAGAAAATGACTAAAATCCACTTCCTCTGACCAACTAAAAGCCCCCAAAGTGGCAATGCATTATCATCAATTAGTACTGCCAAGGTTATAGATAGTCAGACCATAGCAAGCCTAGTCAACAACTGTATGGTCCTCAGTGCTTCTCGAATTTATTTATATCTTGCCACTTCCCTAAAGCCATCCTAACTTGTGTGTCAGAAGTCCACATCCATGCCCGGTGGCCAGCATTTGCTCTACATCTGCTGTCCTCATGCTTTGGTGGGGTTCACATATCACTTCCTGCGTCTGACAGCAGCTAAGTCCTGATCTATAATCACCACCTACAGCCTTGCCGTCTGGACACATCACCAGATAACAGAAAGAACTGATTTAAACTTCAAGACGCCACTGATCTAAATGACACAAGTGTAAAACCAAAAAATAGAGCACTGAAGTCTTACCCTCAGGTCTACTTGGGGATGCTACTGACTGAGAAGCTCAGGTTAAGTTCCAAATCCCTTGGAGAAATACAATGTCACCTGAGTTGGTTTGCTGCTGTCAGTAAAGCAATCGCAGGCTACAGTTCTCAAGGCTGTTCCTTGAAAATACTTGTCTTTAATATGTCTCATTAAATAGGGGGATCCGTAATGGCTTATGTTGATCAGAGCCATCCCATGGTGCCCATGACCTGCTAATAGGAAGAACTAAATCACTAGAATCTCACCCCACCCTCAAAAAGAAAAGGAATCCCAACGCCACACCTACTTTTGTTCCATTATATCCTTAGTCATACACTTCCATATGAAATGTAAGAAAAGAACACAAGCTTAGAGACACCAAGTTCAAATCAAGACTCTCCCAGAAGCAACTTTGTGAACTTGACTGACTAGTCATCTTGACTGCCATGAAAAGGATCAAATACTGTGCCTACCTGACCTAGTAATGCAAATTCACTTCTAGTACATGCTAACAGTCCAACAAATTGGTATTCTAAGTGTGATACAAAGAAATGACATAGTGATATTTTAATTAAGTTGATTTATTTGTTATTTTGGTGGTACCAAATTTTGAAGTCAAAGTCTTATATTTGCTAGGGCAGGTACTCTACCACTTGAGCCACACCACCAGTCCTTTTTTGCTTTGAGGTATTTTTCAAATAGGATCTTGAGGTTTTGCCCTGGTCAACCTAAGAGAGATCACACTTCTCCTACTTATGACCATCTACAGAGGTGGATGCCACTACCCCAGCTTATTTGTTGAGATGGGGTCTCAAGAATGTTTTGCCTGGCTAGCCTTGTACCTTGGTCATCCCAATCTATGCCTTTTAGATTAGCTAAGATTACAAGCATGAGTCACCATATCTGGCCCCCAGGTTGTGATTTTAAAGCTGACTCACTCACATACATGAAAGAATGACATTAATGTCATTAACTTCATATTAATTTATAGTATTTTTTACTCATTTAAATATCCATCATGATAAGATATAAATCAATTCTGCCAACTAAATGTGGAAGTTCTACACAATTGTTGTAAGGGTAGCTTGCATCTATATGTGAAACTTATGTGGAATGTACATTATCAAGTGCTATGAAATGATTGTGTGTCCTCTTTCCTTCAAAAAAAAAAAAGGCTTGCTGCTGGTGGCTCATGTCTGTAATCCTAGCTACTCAGGAGGCTGAGATCTGAGGACTGAGGTTTGAAGCCAGCCTGGGCAGCAAAGTCAATGAGACTCTTATCTCCAATTAACCAACAGAAAACCAGAAGTGGTGCTATGGCTCAAAGAGGTAAGAAGCTCAGCGACAGGGCTCAGGCCCCTAAGTTCAAGCCCCACGACTGACATAGATAGATAGATAGATAGATAGATAGATAGATAGATAGATAGATAGATAGATAGATAGATAGATAGATAGATAGATAGATAGATGGATGGATGGATGGATGATAGATTCCTACTTTCTGATATTGGAAAGAATTTAGCTTTGATGACCGTTATGTCTATAAACTATGCTCCTTACACTGCCAGACATGACTGGAAGCCACATTGCCCTCCAGTGTGGCTGAAAAATAAACCATTCACCAGCTAAGGGTATCAGCTGCAGCAGCTGAAGAATCTCAGCCTCATAGATAAGAGCCTGACTCCACATCCGCCCTTCAGCTCCATCTCAAAGCCACAGTTCACAGCCACACACAGGACACAGGCTTCCTCTCGTAAGCCCTGGTTCTTCCACCCTGTGTGGCTGAACAGCGGTGAGGCTTTGTTTATTTGTAGCTGTAGCCAGGAAGCATTTTTAACTTGGCTTTGTGACTGAGCATCTTATTGCAGCATGTAAAACCCTGTGTGTGTGTGTGTGTGTGTGTGTGTGTGTGTGTGTGTCATGGTGCTTGACCTCTGGGCCTGAATGCTGTCCCTCAGCTCCTCAGTCAAGGCTAGCGCTCGACCACTTGAGCCACAGCACCACTTCTGGTTTTCTGGTGGTTAATTAGAGATAAGAGTCTACAGACTTTCCTGCCCAGGCTGGCTTTGAACCTCGATCCTCAGATCTCAGCCTCCTGAGTAGCTAGGATTACAGGCATGAGCCACCGGAGCCCAGCTATAAAACCCTTTTGATTATTCTTTGCACATGAAGTCTCCTTTTACTCATTAACTGAATTAGGTCAGAGGGGAGACATTTTTTTCTGATCTCCTGAAGACAAAAGTAAATAAATCAAAATTCATAGGTGAAACAACAGCAAAAGTCATATGTAATAATTAGCTAGTATCTAATAATTTGATTATATATAACATGATACAACATAGCAATAATTTGATTATATATTTAAATAAATAAATAAATATATATATATATATAAGCTGGATATTTCATTTTCCCCCACATCCTCCCCTTATGACATTTGTCATTTTCATCATTTTCTTTTAAAAGTACAATTTGTTAGGGAAGATTCAGTAGAAAGAAAAAGCATCCTAATTCTTTTTTTATTGTGAAAATACTGTACACAGGGGTTACAATCATATGAGCAAGGTAATGAGTACATTTCTTATCAAGCATTGTTGCCTCCTCCTTTGTTTCCCCTTCCCATCCCTTCCCATCTTCCCCCCCAGTCCCTCTTCCCCACTCCTCACCCCCCCTGGCCAAAGTTGTAAAGTTCGTGTTTTTCGACATAACGTCTTGTACATTTCATTGTAAGCACCCTAATTCTAACCACCTGTATACACCAGCTGCTAGAGACTACCTTTCAGCTGCTAGAGACTACTTTTCAAGAAAAGTCAGAAAAATATAGATCCATCTGCACAGGCCCTTAGCAGGGGAGAGAAACTCCACATTCCCCCCCCCCCAAAAAAAAAGAGCCAGAAGTGGAGCTGTGGCTCAAGTGGTAGAATGCTAAGTGTAATGTCTTTTGTCAGTTTCAGAAAAATTCTCAGCTTTTGTTCCATTAACAATGGTATTTACCCTGTGTTCTCTTCTTCTCTTTCTGCAGTCCTAACTGTACATTTGCTATTTATTCTGTTAAATATTTCTCTTAGGCTTTTTTCTGTAGTTTTTGTCATTCTTGTGCTTAAATTTTCTTTTTGTTATTATGTAGTTGTATAAGAGATTTCAATTTAGCTTGTGAGTTGCAAGTACAATGCATCCTCTGTGTGTGTGTGTGTGTACACCTGCGCATGTAAAAGCACACGCGTGCACATGCTTGTTTGCACACCAGTCCTAGTTTTTGAACTCAGTGCCTGGCTATCACTAAACTTCTTTTGTTCAAGGCTAGAGCTCTGCCACTTGAGCTACAGCTCTACTTCTGGCTTTTTTAGTAGTTTATTTATTTATGTATTTATTTATTTATTGCCAGTCCTGGGGCTTGAACTCAGGACCTGCGCACTGTCCCTGAACTGTTTTTCTCAAGGCTAGCACTCTACCACTTGAGCCACAGTGCCATTTCCAGCCTTTTCTGTGTATGTGGTACTGAGGAATCCAACCCAGGGCTTCATGCTTGTGAGGCAAGCACTCTACCACTAAGCCACATTCCTAGCCTTCAGTAATTTATTGAAAAGAGTCTCCCAGACTTTTCTGCCCATGCTGGCTTCAGACTGCAATCCTCAGATCTCAGCCTCCTGAGTAGCTAGTATTACAGGTGTGAGCCACCAGTGCCTGGCTACAGTTAATCTCAATCAATATCACCCCTTTTCAGAGGTAAAAATGGCCAGGAGTACATCTCCTGCTCCATCTGGTCCTGCAAGACTGATTCAACCCTAAGTACCTTTTTTTTAAAAAAAAGTGTAAATCTTAATCCAGACATCAGTCTCTCATGCCTATAATCCAAGCTACTCAGGAAGCTGAGATCTGAAGATCACAGTTCAAAGCCAATCCAGGCAGGAAAATCTGTAAGACTCTTATATCCAATTAACAACCAAGATCCAGAAGTGGAGCTGTGACAAAAAAAAAAAAAAGCTCAGGGACAGCACCCAGGGCCTGAGTTCAAGCACAGCACTGGCTGTGCGCATGCACATAAGAATAAGTATAAATTTCATATAAGCAAGGAATGACATATATCTTCAGGGAGGCAGAACACGCAATTGGAAGATCTGGAATCAGACTATTTAGATTCAAACACTTTTTCTTTAATTCATTAAATATGTAAATGAAGTCATGATATTTAATATACACACAACATATTAAATATTATGTACATAATTATTTTTTTCATTTATAAAACAAAGGTGCTAGATGCTGGTAACTCACACTTGTAATCCTAGCTACTCAGGAGTCTGAATCAAGAAGATAATTGTTCAAAGCCAGCCTAGGCAGAAAAGCCTCTGAGATTCCATTCTCAAAATAACTAGCAAAATTCTAGCCTGGATGGAGGCAAGGCTCAGGTGGTATAATGCCAAGGGTGAGTAGAAAAAGTTAAGTGAGAGTTCAGGCTCTGAATTTAAGGTCTGATAGCAGTATAGCAAAAGCACCAGAAGAGTGAGGAGAAACTTACATTAACTTGAACATTTACAAACTACTTTTCTCAATATCTAAAATAAGAAATAAAGAACTTTCCATTGACCAAACATTGGCTGGAAGCCAGCACTGGTAGCTCATGTTTGTAATCCTAGCTACTCAGGAGGCTGAAACCTGAGGATCATGGTTCAAAGCCAGCCCCGGCAGGAAAGCCCATGAGACTCATCTCCAATTAACCACCAGAAAACCAGAAGTGGTGCTGTGGTTCAAGTGGTAGAGAGCTCACTTTGAGCTGAAGAGTTGAGGGACAGCGCCCAGGCCCAGAATTCAAGCCCATGACTGACAAAAAAAAAAAAAAAAAGAAAGCTGCTGTAAGAGTGAAAAGAAATCATAGTGCATAAAAGTCATTGTTGGGATAGAAAAAAAGCAAATGATCATTACTATTAATATCATATCAAAAGTTTATAATACATATCTGTTGATATTCTTTGTACAAGCTTCTCAGTGAAATCAAGATTTGCTTTAAAGTCCAGGTATTTTGTCAGAATGGTTTTCCTTCATCTCTATAAAAGATAACATTAATGAAAAGTAAACCATAATTTAAATGCTTCTATTGAATAAGACCTTCTTAGTAACTCGAATGCCTTAAGGGCATCATGTGCTACCTTTTTTTTTGTCTATTGTGGGGCTTGAACTCTGGGCCTGGGCACTGTCCCTGAGCTCTTCAGCCCAAGGCAAAGTGCTCTACCACTTGAGCCACCGCGCCACTTCCAGTTTTCTGGTGGCTAATTGGAGATAAGAGCCTAGACTTTCCTTCCCTGGCCTGGCTTTGAACCGAGATCCTCAGATCTCAGCCTCCTGAGTAGCTAGGATTACAGGCGTGAGCCACTGGCACCCGACCATGTGCTACTTATATTCAGCTGGGCAATATTCAATCATTTGTGCAAGTAGAAGGTATTGGTCAGAGCTTCTAGAAAATTAGTAGTAATTTGATTTAATATTTCTTTACATATGATTTTTAATTTGTCCTCTTCCTCTCCTTATTAATATAAATAAGACTTGAGACTTCAGACCAATACTCCCACAAAACATTATGAAAACTTGAACATAGAAACTTTTCTCTGTTTACGGATATTTGTTTCAAATTATTGATAGGCAGAATTTTAGTTTTTTTCTTATTGGTGATACAATGATAATTGATTTTTTTATAAAGTAAATATTTTGAAATCATGATTTGAGAACAAATTCCACTAGCTTGTTGAGATGCAGATCACACATCTGAACTGCATGTATTTAAAGTATACAATCTGATTGGTTTTGACAAATATATGTGTTCACTGATGCTGTCGCCAAAATCTAGATCACAAGCGTGTCTGTCACTTCTAAGTCTCCTCTGTTGGGTAATCTTTTCCTGTTTCCTTTATGGTTTCCCTTCCCAGTGCTTTTTGGCACTGTAGATTCATTTGAATTTTCAAGAATTTCATGTAAATATGATCATATGCTACCCTGACATTTTTTTCCTTCATAGCATATTTATTTGGTGATTTATCCATGCTGTCACTTATTCCTTTTTATCAAAGAGAAGTTTCCACATGGATGTCTCAAAGGCTAGCCACGTTTGACTTACTATCTTCCACAGGATCTCCAGATCTCCTCAGTCTCAGTGACCATGCACATAGGACTCTCGTTCTTAGGCAAAAGTCAGCCTGGATGTCTCCCTTACTCTGCCCACATCCGGTCATCACAGTGCCCTACTGACGGCCTTGTAAATATTGCTCCAATCCTCCCATCCCTGTGTTACCATGGCTGCCAGCCTACTCAGCACTATTGTCATCTCTTTTCCAACTTGATTCAGAAAGCTTCCAGTGTCCACTTTTCATCTGATCATTTCCCCTAAATGATAGCCAAAGTGAGGGTTCTTTTTGTTTTGTTGTTGGTTGTGGGGCTTGAATTCAGGGCCTGGGTCCCATTGCTGAGTTTTTTCCCTTCAAGGCTACAAGAACTCTCTACCAGTTTGAGCCAAAGCTCTACTTTGGGTTTTCTAGTGGTTAATTGGAGATAAGAGTCTTCTGGATTTTCCTGCCCTGGCTGACTTTAAACTCCAAGCCTTCTATCTCAGTCTCCTGAGTAGCTAGGATTACAGGAGTGAGCCACAAACAACCAGCTTCAAATATTTTTTAATGCTTTCTTTTTGCTCTTAGAATGAGAAAACAAATCTTGAACTTGGTCCACGTGATTTGACGTGATTTATCTCTACTAACTTTCTGTTGAAACTTGCCTGGAGCCAGATCATCCGATGAACTCAATCACTGACATACATTCCATTCCTAATTCCTTCTACTGTTCCTCTATCTCTTTACCTCTACTGCAGTCCACTGAGGAATACTACTGGTTCTGCTTTGAACATGGTACCTTGAATTCAAACCCATCTCATCATCTCCACTGCTGGAATCATTTTCATCTGGATTCCTGCTCTGGCCTAACCAGACTCCCTCTCTCCCTCTGGCCCATGCTCCCTCCCTCTCCCCTACTTCTCCATCACTTGCTCTATTCCATACACTTGCCAAACAAGCACCAGCCAGTATGATGGCTTATAACATAAATGAAATCATAAGCTTTGTTGCAAAAACCTCCTAATTTCTTTGCAATTACAATCCAATCTAACACCGTCCACACTGACCCCAAACTCTCTTTGATCTGGTCCCTGCTCACCTCTGTCCTCATCTTCTTCTGGTCTCTTCCTCTTTCACCATACTCCAGTCATTCTGGCCCACTTTCTTTCTAACTGTCAGTGTTCATATCTTAGTATGTTTCATTGTTCTTCCTCCCTGTTGGAATGCCCTTCCAAGTCTTTGAATGGCTGTTCCTTCTCTTTACTTTGCCAAGAGGAACTCTCCCCCCACCCCCAAGAAAGCCACTCTTTAAGCCATTGCTAGCTTTTGCTTTCTGTACAGCACTGTACATTCTGCTTGGGATCTTCCAATGGCTTTCCATCTTGTGCACATCACAGTATTCACCAGAGCCTGAAAGGCTACACACCATCTGTCCACGTTTCCTCTTTGAGCTTATCTCTCTGAGTCCCCTGTTCTACCTCCATCATACAAGTTCCCTCTCTGCTTTTCCAACATCTCATCCAAAGCTACAACATGACTTCCACTCATGTCACTAGGTCTGGCTCTAGTGTCACTTATTAGATGTCTCTTTCTCAAAGGCCCTAATTGATAGAGTAACTCTGTCCCTCCATTTGTCACTCTATCCTTTTCATTTCTCTATATAACATGTGAGCTACTACCTCAATTGACCGTCTTCTGCCAATTAGAATGTACTGTCTCCCAGTGCAGGAGTTCTGTTTTCTTCATTATGGATTATATCATTCTTAGAAGAGTGAATGCTAGCCAGCAGCAAGTGACTCCTGCCTGTTACACTAGCTACTCAGGAGTCTGAGCTCTGAGCTATCTTGGGTAGGAAAGTCCATGAAATTCTTATCTCCAAATAACCACCAGAGAACCACAAGTGGAAGTGTGATTCCAGTGGTAGAGCACTAGTCTTGATCAAGAAATAAGGTGACAGTTCCAGGGCCATGCATTCAACCCCACGTACTGCAACAAGAAAATGAAGAAAGAAGAAAAATGGGCAGAGGGGTGTTTAAAAAGTAAATTCTCATTAAAGAAACGGCCTATCTGAAATGACCTGATTCGCTTTTTGTGTCTGGTGTCTCTACCACTGTACCACATTATTGTCTGAAGACAGCTGCGTAGAGAAAAAGAAAAAAAATCCAATATTTACAAACCGTAACTGATTTTAACTTCAGTGTTGGTCAGCAGCTATTTCTACTCAGTCCTTTGATGTTAGAAATGGAGGGCCAGCATTCACATCATTTAAAAAAGAAAAAAGAAAACTCTCTCTCTGTGTGTGTGTGTGTGTGTGTGTGTGTGTGTGTGTGTACACCAGTTCTGGGATCTGATTTTTTTGTTCATGACTAACACTCTACCACTTGGGTGACAGTTCTACTTCTGGCTTTTTTGGAGAAGCTAATTGGAGATAAGAGTCTCACAGACATTCATGTTCAGGCTGGCTTTGAACTCAGATCTTGGCATCCTGAGTAGCTAGAAATACAGTTGAGAGCCACTAGTGCCTACCTATTAATTTTTTTGTTTTTTATTTATTTTAATCTTTAATAGTTGTATACCTCACTGGATACTATGTTGTAAATGAACTCTACACTATGTTGTAAACTCTACAACTTATTAATGGGGTGGGAAGAAAAAACTGGGAGAGAGCGAGAGAAGGGGCTGACATTATCCAAAACAGAAATGTACTCTTTAGCTTTATGATACCAATTTTAAAAACATTGTTTAATAGTGGTAGCCAGGCGCTAGTGGCTCACGGCTGTAATCCTACTTACTCAGGAAGCTGAGATCTGAGGATCATAGTTCAAAGCCAGCCCATGGGAAGGACAGTCCCATGAGACTCTTTATCTCCAATAAATCACAGAAAGGCTGGAAGTGGTACCGTGGCTCAAGTGGTAGAGTGTTAGCCTTGAGCAAAAAAGGAGCCTAAGGGAAGCACCCAGGCCCAGAGTTCAAGCTCCACGACTGGCAAAAAAATAAATAAAAAGCCCGTCAACTGAGCCATGTCGCTCAAAGGTAAATACCTCCTTCTACCTGTATGGCTGGTAGAAGTACCAATCCCCCATTCTTCCACCCCTTACCCCAGGAAGAGCAGGCTGGCTAGACCGGTGGCCCTGGATGGAGGGCCCCCGCACCGCACCTGCCCCCTGCAGGCAGGGCGCGCACACCCACCGCAGCTGGAGCTGGCGGGAAGCCTTGCACAACCCTCCCGAAAGAGGAAGCCCAGGGACAGTTGAAGTAAACACTCGGAAGATGTTGCAAAAGCCATCGGCTACTTTGCCTGCAGTGGGCCAATTGCTCGGCCCCAAGTCCCCACCCCACCCGCCCCCAGAGTCCCTCCTATGTACAGGCCACCGGGCTGGATGGGCTCGGCTGCTGAGCGCCCCCCACACCGCAGCTGGGAGAAGACCGGAGGGGAAGTCACCGATCCCTCCCCACCCCGCCAAGAATTAAAGAAAGGAAGGAAAAGTACAAAGTCTTCCTCCTTCGGGACCAGGATCCGTGGGCATGGCTGCGCCGGGGCCGGCAGCCCGTGCGCTCCCCGAGTCCTCCAGCCACGTGCTGGTGTCTGCCTGCTAACCCCGCTGCGCTGGGCGCCCCGGGGCCGGGCG
>NW_012267240.1:7405107-7418403 GCF_000151885.1 Dipodomys ordii | reverse complement strand
CCGCCGTCGAGGTAAGCTGAGCCGCGGGATGGGAGGCTGGGAGCCGGTCCCCGACGGTGGATGGACACATGGGCGCGTCCCCTCCCTCGTCCTCCAGGGCAGCGGGTCGCCCTGCTCCCCCCCCACACACTGGGGGTCCCCCTTGAATCTGACCTAGGTGGCGAGGGGCGGGGTGGGGGCGAAGAGGGGAGGATCGGGGAAGGGTGGCCACTCCAGTTTGCCCCCCACCCCCCGCCCCGCGTGGCTGACAAGTTTCCTGTCCAGGAAATGGCCATAAGATGGCACGGGGGGGGGGTCGCTGATCAGAGGCCTGGGGCATCCAGCAGGACCCCCGGACCCCCAAATCCGACCCAAGCTGGAGGAATCCCCAGGGGTGCTCTGAAAAGCAAAGTTAAAACTCCAGTCCTGTGAGTGTTAAGAGGGGGAGCGCACTCAGACGCACCTCCAAGCGCTTCCTTACTACTGTTACTACTATTGTTACCACTGTTGCTTTTAAAAAGAAGTTTCCCTCCCCCAAATCATCTTTTTCACTTGAGGGTGTGTTGGGGGTAAGTTTGAGCACCCTGTGGCAGTTTGGTTCGGCCTGAAGGTGGCAGGGGGCTTTTGTGGCATGGAGAAATGAACTAAGATGGCTGGGTTCCCCCCCCCCCGAGGATCCTTAGGGTCCCCCCACCAAGGTCTCCCCCAAGTGATCTTTGTCCTCTGGGATGATACCACCTTAGAATCAGCTCTGGTGTGAACCAGAGCCGCTGCCAGCAGGTCTGTACCGAAGCAGCCTTTACCATGATAGTTAGAAATGGAGAAACAGGAAAGGAACGCAAAGAAGAGCAGGTGACTTTATTTGTCCAACCAGATTAAGATTTGGGCTGGAGTAATGCGGTTCCAATTTGTTTAGGGGCAATTTGCTTTGGGGGCAGAGGTACTCGACCCATTTGTAACTCCATGTCTGTACCGGGGAAATTTTAGAAGGGAAACCTGGGCCTCCTGAACAAAACAGAAGCTCAGCTTAACGTGGGGCCTCACGGAAGCCCGGGCAGGCTCTCTGTCCAAGGTGAGCACACGGGCAAGATTAGAAGGGAGCTGAGTAGAAACCCTATCGAAGGTCGTCTAGGAGGTGTTTGCTGTCTGTTCAGGGCGTTGTGTAAAGTCCAAGAAATGCATCTTCACCCTCAAACGATCACTGCTCCACGTTCACAACCTTCCTAATATGTGTGCCTTTTCCTGAGTATTTGGGAGACTTGGGTTCTGACTGGACAGAACACCCTTGATTAAATTGTGTTAACCTCTCTGGACTTCATATGACTCGTGAGTAACATGAGATTATTGGATTATGTCAAAATAGAGAAAATAATGGGACAGAGGATGCAGCTCAGTGGTAGAATGAGGCCCTTGGGTTCCATCCTGAACACTGCAATGAATAAAATAAAATAAATATAAACTTTATGTATATATACATATATGAATAGTACACAAATAAATACAGATTTTCTTAAATTCAGCAATATATCTGTGAGGTATTTTGGCTCTAACAAGTGCCACTAAAATTAGTCCTCTCCTAGCCTAAATGTAAGTTACCAACTTTCCATTCTATTACAAGCAGAAAATTACCACAGACCAATATTATATTTTAAATTTCCGTATTTGCTACCATTTAAGAAATATAACTTTCAAAGATTATGGTTGTCTTAAACCTTACACATAATACCTACTAGGTGTACATAACTATTTTTGTATTTTTATCACCCTGAGAATGTATATACCAACTCTCTACTGTATTTTTTTTGCCTTTTTCACTTGTAAGTTCAAGTTCTAGATAATGTCATGTTATTCGCATGAGCTGGGTATTTAATAAGTTCATTGTCATAAACATCTGTTTGATATGCTGCTATGAGTTTTCTTTAAACCATTATCCTTTCAAATTACTATTTTTCACTCATGTCTAATCTTCTTCCATTCTATTTGTTTTTATACCTAAAGCTTTTTTATTGTCTCCACAACATTTTAAAATAAATTGTTTGTGTTCTGTAGTATATCAGACCACAATCTTTACAAGTTTCTGGGACTTCCTGAGTTTGTTCAATAGGCAATAAAATGCTCTTAGGCGTTTTCAAGATGGAGCAATTTAGAACAAAGAACTCAAGACAGAATTCATTCATATTAATACAAGGGATACTCTCCAATTGAAAACTAATGTGTTTTATATCAGTGCTGTCATGCTAAGCTACCAGTAATATAAAGTTGAAGCATTTATTATATGAATCCAGGTTTATACTCCACATGACAATGTTAAGGTTTAAAGGGATTTGTTGGGGACATTTGTATACATTATAGTTGTCATGAGAAGCATGGCTTAGAGGAGAGTACATATGTGGGAAAGTAGAAATTGTATTTTCTTGGGAGAAGAGAGAATGAAGGAAAGAAATGGAGTCACTTAGAATCAGGTTAAGAGACTACCTGGCACTGTAGCCAGGTAGGGAAGGGTAAGGAAGGGAAGGGCAGGGCCTGAGGAATATACTACCACCATATTCCAGTTGCCTGGTCACATTCTGCTACCGCAGTCTGGGCTCAAAATGTGTTTGTTATATCAATGCTGCTTCCCTGTGACACCATTGAAATGTCTCCAGCTGCTGAAACCCAGCTAGCTGGCCTGTAGGCCCTAACCGTGAGGCAAGCGCAAACAAGATGTAACATCCCTCCAGGTGACCACACCTTCATGGTTGTGATCTGAAGCTTGAATTCCAATTTCCCAACATTTCCTAAGCATCAATAAGGCACTAGAGTCACTGAGAATCATAGGAAGCCAGCCATGGTGCCTCATACTTCTAATTCTAGCTACTCAGGAGGCAGAGATTTGAGAGGATTACCCTTAGAGGTCAGCTTAGGCAAAAAGTTAGGGTGACTCTCTGTCAACCAATAAACAGAATATGATGGTGGAAGGCATAGGTAGGAAGAGCTTGGTCTGAGCTGGCCCAAGGAAAAAGCAAGATTTTATTCAAAAAAAAATTACCGAAAAGACCCAAAGGGCTGAGAGGGTGGCTTGAGTAGTTTGAGTGCCTGCCTGGCAAGTGGAAGGCCCTGAGTTTGAACTCTAGTACCAGCAAGACAGAGGTGGGTGGGAATCCTCCGGATGGGGCAAATTCCCAGCAATGTATGTGGTCACTTTCTGTGCAAAGAAGAATTGTCCATGGGCATTTCTTCTTTGCTGACCCCAGACAAAAACGAATTATCCTATCTGAAGCAATAACTAAAGCAGAAAGGACTGGAGGGTGGCTCAAGTGGGAGGACACCTACCTAAGCCAGTGCAAGGCCCTGAGTTCACGCCCCATTACTGCCTCCTCCAATCATACATGAGACCATTGTCTTCTCTGTCAACCCTTTGGCCACTATATGATAATAGTAAATAATAATTAGTGTAATGTTTCTTTAGCTTATCACAACTTGAGTACTCCTTTCTAAAATGCTTCAGGATTTGGATTTTTTTAGGTTTGGGAATATTTTCATACACATAATAACATATTTTGGAGATAGAATCCAAGTCTAAATGAGAAATCCATTTCACATATATATGTATATACTATATATGGTGTATATATATGTATACCATACATGTGATATATATATGGTATATATTGTGTGGTATATACCATATAGAGAGATATTCTATATATCACCATATATACTATATATATAATACAAGGTATATATATATATATATACCATATATATGGGGTGTGCATATATATATATATATATATATATATATATCTTCTACACATAGCTAGGTAGTCGTTTCATGCACTGTTTTTAATAATTTTGTGCATGAAATGAAATATGAACTTTTTGCAGCTCAGGTAGCTTGGGGGGGCACTTTTTCACTTGGAGAAGCTCAAGAAACTGTGTTGTGGGCCTGCATGTTGACTGTGACTCCCTCACATGAGGCCATGTGTGGTCTAATCACCTGTGGCCTCAAGTGGGCACTCAGCAGTGTTTCAAGCTAGGCCCCAGTAGCTCAAGCTGGTAATCCTAGCTACTCAAGGAGCCTGAGGTCTGAGGATTGTGGTTGGAATCCAGCCCAAGCAGGAAAGTCTGCGAGACCCTTATCTACAGTTCACCACTGAAAAAAAACTGGGAGTGGTTCTGTGACTCAAGTGGTAGAGTGCTAGCCTTGGGAGAAAAAGCTAAATAAGAACATCAGGCCCTGAGCTCAAGCTTAATAGTAGCGTGCGTGCACACACACACACACACACACACACACACACACACACACACGCACGCATGTACACACTTTGGATTTTGAATCTTCAGATGAGGGATATTTTACAGAAGGGTATAGCAGCCTCTGTGCTAGTCTACGTGTGTGATTTTTAATCCTCACAGCTAAGTTTATACTGTTAGTATTCCCATTTTTGTTAGAGGAAATGAAACCACAGGGAAGTTAAGAAACTTTCTCAGGGAGTAAAATGCAGAGCAAACATTCAGTTGGGACAACGTGATACAAGGCCCAAGGTGCTTTATGAGAGTTAGAGCTCAAATGATACAAAAACACGGGGGCTTTCCTCAGTGAGCTAGAAGAGGAGTGAAAGTAGAGGCTGTTATGATTCTGTATTTGACCAGAGTGCTGTGCTGAGTGACTATATATTAGGTTCCTAGAGCAACTTGGGGTCAGGGAGGGAAAGATGAATCGAAGGTAAGCAAGCAAAGAACTTGTCTCATTCTAGTGATTAAACAAGATACTGCCATCCATTTTGAAGTTATTATGTTTATATGTGTCTTTTGAAAAATAATTGGCTTTGATAGCCATCCCATTTTCATTTGTTTCCCCTGGTATGGGGGTTTGAACTCAGGGCGTCGAACTTGTTTTCTGGGCAGGCACTCTACCACTTGAGTCATGCCTCCTACCTGGTGTTTTGCTGGCTATTGTGAAGGTAGAATTTTTCTGATTTTTCTGCCCCAGCTGGCTTCAAACCTCATTCCTATGGGTCTCAACATTCAGAGTTGCTAGGATTATAGGTGGAAGCCACCAGTGCTTGGCTATGCTTTCTGTTTTGTCTTTATTATATTCAGATTCCTCATGCTAGTTTTCTAGGTTGATTAAATCAATATAATAGTAAGTTTAATTCTTTAAGTTTGTGGGAAATCATCTGACTTGGTTTTGAGTCACAGACTCCTCAGTAAGATGGGGAGGTTTGGGATGGGAAGAAATGTCTAATTGTTTCCACAAATTGCCTGGAGGATTTCTATTGAGAGTGATAGATTGAACTGGAAAAAAATAAAAATTAATATTACAACAAATAAACTAGGACCAGATTGTTTCCTTCATTCTTAAATGATGAAGTATTTCAGACATATAAAAGGTGATGCATTGTATATGTATATAACAGCAAATAAGATGAAAGCAAGCATTGAATAACTGTCACACAGTGTAAGCAGAATATTTTCAGAAGCTATGTATTTCCTGCCCTCTCTTAATAACAGTTCCCTATTTCTGCTATTTCTGCTCTAAAGGTCATACTTATTCTGACTGTGTTAAACTTAAAATCATTTTTAAAATATCTTTGGCAAGCCAGGCTCTGGTGACTCATGCCTGTAATCTTAGCTACTCAGAAGGCTGAGATCTGAGGATCACAGTTCAAAGCCAGCCAGGGCAGGAAAGCCTGTGAAACTCTTATCTCCAACAAACCACTCAGAAAACAGGAAGTGGTGCTGTAGTTCAAGTGGTAGAGCACTAGCCTTGAGCCAAAGAACTGAGGGACAGCACCCAGGCCTCACAACAAAACAAAAGAAGAAAAAAATTATTTGGCAATATTAAGATTTGAACTCAAGGCTTCACACTTTCCAGGCTGGTGTTCTACCACTTGAGCCATGCCCCTAGCTCTTTTAGCGGTGGTTATTTTGGGGATAAGGTCTCACTTTTTCCCTGGAATTGCCTGAATCTCAATCTCCAATTTATACTTTCCATATAGCAGGTGCATGATACTGTGCCCAGCTTTTTCTGTCAGAATGGGGTTTCACAAACTTCTTTTGACTGACTTCTTTCTGACCTGCAACTCCTGAGTAGCTAGGATTACAGGTGTCAGCCACCAGAGCCTGGCTTGCATGCAATCATTGTTAAGAAGCACTCAGGAAGCATGTATATACATTTGCAAAGCATCATATCATGCTGGGATTTCAGGGACTGTAGCACCTGGAAACTGGAATTAAGGTCTAGGTATGGCTATAGAGAATACCATTAAGCAAAGACAATTTAAATAGTACTAACAAATGAAGACCATTAGAAATTCAACAGGGAATCTTTGCTCCCATTTTCTGTGTGGGAATAAAAGTGTTTTCCATGCTAAAACTTAAAAAAAAAAGAATGGTTGCAAATAACTATAACAGAAATAATGGTAACCATTAATGAGTGACATCTCCTTGTTTTCCATTTCTCTCGACCTTAGTCTGTTATACCAAAATAAATCCTTGCTATTTTTTTAAGAAATGGCTATGAGTAATTATAACAAATAATGATGTCACTATGATTAATGAAGTGACGAGAACTCATCAGTAGAAAACTATAATGTTTCACTGTAGTAAACTAAGTAACTTAGAAACTGCCCATTCTCCACTTTCAATCTGCCGCACCAGGGATGATAGCATCCTGTGATAGTGCTACCTGTGCCAACACTACACATGATAGCTCTACATATAATATTCTTACATGTGGTAAGACCACATGTGCTATGATGATGCATGATACTACACGTGATACTACCACATGTGATATGACTGTGTGGGTATGCTTCTATCATGTGTGGATGGCTACATGTGATGCCACTGCATGTGAGGCTACCACATGTAGAAGAGTTGAGACTGTGCTATTCACTATGCTCAAAACTGGGTTCAACACTTTACCTGGATCAAAATGCTTAACGTAGTGTAGTTGATGCTTGGGTTTTCTTCCAGTCTCAATACACACCTAGTGAGAGGTCACCTGGTGGGGGTGGGGGTGGGAGGTAATCTAGCCCCTTATCCCTAGCTTCTTCCAGCTTGTTCCAGGGAACAATCTGTAAGTATACACACCACAGTGCATTGATAGGTACAGAAATAATTCAGTTAAGACGAAGATGCTAGAGAAGACATTACAGGGGATGGGGTATGGGATGGGTGTATTTTGGAGGACAGAGGTATTTTCACGTGGCTGGTGAAGATGGCTGCCCCAGGCACCAACGACGTGAAGCACTTAGGCAATGCTGAAGCATAAACCCAGTGGAAAGGAAGTGGGGCAATCCTGATTTAACTCTTGGTGAGTAATATTCAGAGAACATTCATGTGATCCAGTCCCTATGCCTGGTCAACTTTGAGTCAAAGGCCGAGGCAAAGATCAGAACAGAATTAGAGTGTCCTGGACCAGTGCTCCCCAATAAAAATGCAACGTGTGTAGGGAGCTGTGTAGGGAGCCCTGGGTTTCCTAAAAGCCACAACCAAAATGGCCAAAGGGAATAAGTGAATTCATTTTCCTCATATACTTCATTTAATACAGATCTGGCTGGGTGCTGGGGGCTTATACCTGTAATCCTAGCTACTCAGGAGGCTGACATCTGAGGATCATGGTTCAGTGCCAGCCCAGGCAGGAAAGTCCATGAGACCTTTATTTCGAATTAACCACCAAAAAGTCAGAAGTGCAGCTGTGGATCAAGTGGTAGCAGAAAATGTTAAGACATAGTGTCCAGATCTCGAGTTCAAGCCCCAGTACTGGCACAAAAGAAAAATAACAGCTCCAAAACTTGTCATTTATTAATGGCAATTATTTGGAATCATATCCAATTAAAGTAATAGTAAAATTACTAATAAGCATTTTTCCATATTAAATCTTACAAATCCAACTAGTTTTTGCATGTACAGCCTACCTCAATATAAGATAAGCCACCATCCAGCTGAGTAGCTCTGTGTGGTACTGGCAGCCGCTATGCTTGGTGGCACAGCTTGGGATCCAGGCGTGTACTGCACATTAACTCTGAGGGGGCTGGGGGAAGGAAGCTAAAGAAAACAGCATTTGCCATCATAACAGTCCCTAGCTCTTGATTGAAATTCATGTCTAAACCTAGGCTCTGAATGCTTTCTTAATACTCCGGTAACACCAACTTCAAATGATTATTGCTTACTTTTGTTTTTATGCTTTTTCTCCCCATCTCCCCACCCCCCACCCCTCATCTTGTATGGATTCTCTCTGAAAGTAATAGTGGCTGAGAAAGAACTGGAAGCTGGCAGCAAAGAGGTTGACCTAAACCCACATCCGGCAAAATGTGAGCTGTTGCCCGGGGCAACCATGATTGTCAGCCCTTTTTTTTCCCCCTCCTTCTTGTTTTCATTTTGACTTCCGCCTGTAGTTCACAAGCATAATACATTCTCATCAACAGCAACTCTCCAAAATCCACCCTACTCCTAAAATGCACCTCCCTTTTAGGAGAGAATGAAAATGGTAGGATTTGGAGTAGAGAGCTAGATGACCAACCCGACCAACAGTGACTAGCGAATGCCTCAGGGAGATTGCTGGCAGTCACTTTTTTGTTCAGAATGGCTGCCTCTCTCGCCTAGAGACTTCATTTACAGATGCCATTCCCAGAGGCTTCTAGTGGTTTTGTCTTATGAAAAAGTGTCAGGTACATGGAATGCCATGGATAGTAGCCAACCTGGTATAGATTTAGGAGTATGTGGGAGGAGAAAGAAAGAAAAAAGAAAGGAAAGAAAGAAAGAAAAAAGAAAGAAAGAAAGAGGGGGGAGGAAGGAAAGAAAGAAGGAAAGAAAGAGAGAGAGAATAGGAAGGGAAGGAAGGGAAGGAAAGGAAGGTAGGAAGGAGGGAAGGAAGAAGGAAGGACAGAAAGGAAGGAAGAAAGAAAAAGTAGGAAGGGAAGTAAGGGAAGGAAAGGAAGGTAGGAAGGAACGAGGGAAGGAAGAAGGAAAGAAAGGAAGAAAGGAAAAAAGAAAGGAAGGAAAGAAGGAAGGAAGGGGAGGGAAGGAAAGAAGGAGGAAAGAAGGAAAGAAGGAGGAAGGAAGAAGGATAGAGGAAGAAAGGAAATAGAGATGGGGAAGGAAGGAATGTGGAAAGAAGGCATAGAGAAAAGCAAAGACAGAATAAGTGACTTAAATCTGTTTCTACTGATGGTTTTTGAGGGAGACTATATTAATAAGACTAATGATGCTGGGGCTGGGAAGGTGGCTCAGTGGTAGAGCGCTTGCCTTGCATGCCTGAGGACCTGGGTTCAATTCCTCAGCACCACATAAGCAAAAAAGAAAAAAGCCAGAAGTAGCGCTGTGGCTCAAGTGGTAGAGCGCTAGCCTTGAGCTGAAGAACTGAGGGACAGTGCCCAGGCCCAGAGTTCAGGCCCCATGACCGGACCCAAAATATATATATATAGAATAATGATGCTAGGCCCTGTAGCTCACATCTGTAATCTTAAACTACTCAGGAAACTGAGGTATGATGATCTCAGTTCAGAGCCAGCCCTATCAGGAAAAGTCTGAATGACTCCATCTCCGATTAACCAGTAAAATGCCAGACTATAAGTGTGCCTTAAGTGGTAGAGCTCCAGCTGTGAGCAAATAAATGCTGGATGCCCCGAGATCCGGCTCTGAGTTCAAACCCTGGTATTGGGACCAAAAGAAGGAGGACAAGGAGAGGAATCATATGTTTTCTCAGTTATAAAATTAAAGGCTTGTCAGGCACTGGTGGCTCATGCCTGTAATCCTAGCTACTCAAGAGGCTGAAATCTGAGAATCTCTCTTCAAATCCAGCCCAGAGAAGGAAAGCCTATGAGATTCTTATCACCATTCAACGACCAAAAAAACAGAGGTGGATGTAGCTCAAATGGTAGGGCACAAACCTTGAATACAAAAGCTCAGAGAAAGCACCTAGCCCTTCTGTGCTACCCCCAGGACTAGCACATAAATAAGTAAGTAAGTACGTAACTAAGTAAATAAATAAAGGCTTGAGTTAAGTTATATCATGCTTATTTTCCCCTGCTTCTAAGCTTTGAGATTGAATGTATGAAGGCAGAGCTGTGGAAATGAAAAATATAGGTTTAAGCCAGGCACTGGTGGCTCACAATTATAATCTTAGCTATTCAGTAGGCTGAGATTTGAGGATAATGGTTTGAAGCCAGCCTGGCCAGGAAAGTCTGTGAGACTTTTATCTCTAATAAACTACTCAGTAAAAGCTTCAAGTGTCACTGTGGCTCAAGGTAGTAGAGCACTAGCCTTGAGCACAGAAAGGCTCAGGGACAGAGCCCAGGCCCTGAGTTCAAGCCCCAGGACTGCCCCCCCCCAAAAAAAAGTTTAGGTAATATTTAAAAGTAGTGTTGGTGGAGATTTCCTATGTAAGAACTTAAATACAACCATTCAGTGAAGTCTCCATTACAAATACTTCCTCTCTAAACAAGACCTTCAATAGGTTTCAAGGACAATTAGGGACTGGAGTTTAATCTCAATGGTAAAGCATTTGCCTAGCCTGTCCAAGGCCTTGGGCCCAATCTCAAGCACCACACAAAAAGGAAAGGCCAAAACCTATGAAATCATAATAAATCAGTGCCCTTGTGCATATTGTGTTCTGTGGGCCACATAGGGTTCTGAGAGACAACAGCTTTATCAACAATGTGTCTCAATTGCATAAATACATGATCACTAGAATGGAGCTGTGAACCAGTCTTGGTAGCAAATAGGAGCTATATGGATGGGGGAAAAAAACTAGAAGTAGCACCAAGGCACTACAAATGATATTTTAGGGAGAGACATAATCTATAGGAATCCCTTCTAAGGCAATTTCACTTTCCACGGTTTAATTATCTGTAATCAACTACAATCTAAAACTATTAAGTGGAAAATTCCAGAAAGAATTCAGTAGCCTGGTGAACCCTTCACCATCCCACAGAATATAAATCACCTCTATCCAATGGATCCATGCAGTATACACTACCCACCCACCCATCACTTAACTACTGTCTAGATTATCAGACTGACAGTCCTGATATGACACTGCTCATGAGTAACTCCTTTTTTATACCAATACTGGGGCTTGAATTTAGGGCTTGATGCTTTTGCTTAACTTTTTCACTCAAGGCTGATGCTGTACCATTGAACCATATTTTTACTTCCAGCTTTTGGTTGGTTGATTGGATATAAGAATCTCTCAGATTTGTCCTCCCTGGCTGGCTTTGAACCAGGATCCTCATATCTCAGTCTCTTAAGTAGCTAGGATGACAGGAATGAATCATTAGCACCCAATTAAGGTCATTCTTTATTTTACTTAATAAAATAGCCCCAAAGCACGACTAGTTCCAGTGACAATTTTATTATGGTATATTAGGTGAATTGTTCTATCTTTATCATTAGCCATCATTGTTTACAGATCCTAATTTCATAAATTAAACCTCATCACAAATGTATAGGTATAGGAACAAATATAGTATCTACAGGGCTTTGCATTTGTCATGGTTCCAAGTATCCACAGGGCATTGTAGAACATATACCATTGGGATACTTTCACTACAAGCAAAAGTCCAGTAAGGGGAGGACATGGAGGAATTTGGAGTCATGTATCAAGGATGGGTTGTGGAAGAACCCATCCTGTGAGAAGCTGGCTCTGGCAACTTTTCCACTTAGCTGGGGAGAGGTGAGGTTAGGGGCATGCCAGTGACAATGAGGGATGAGGCTGGGCTTTTCTGACTAGACACACTGGCCTCTCTGCAGGGTTCACTCCTTCTGCTTGTCTTTCTCTAGTTGATGTGTACTTTCCAGGTTCCATGTTTGTCCCCTTTGGACCTTTCAGTGCTCAGTCATTCTGCTTACCTAGCCTTGGAAAGTGCTCAAGTTTCTCTGGGCTGTTGTATAGACTTATCATTCTATTAAAAAAAAAGACCTCAGGGGGTCTGGGAAGGAGGCTCCGTGGTAGAGCGCTTGCCTTGCATGCATGAGGCCCTGGGTTCGATTCCTCAGCACCACATTAGCAGAAAAAGCCAGAAGTGGCACTGTGGCTCAAGCACTAGCCTTGAGCTGAAGAGCTTAGGGACAGCGCCCAGGCCCAGAGTTTAGGCCCCACAACCGGCAAACAAAAAAAGACCTCAGCAAATAGTAACACTGATTGCTATTGACCTTCGAGGGATTTATGTGATCCTCCATGTTGTAAAGTAACAAAACAATGAGTTAATGTAGGAGAGATTTTTTTTTTACTAATAGACAAATAAGAGGGATGCCCAAAAATCAATCGCCTGCCTAGCTAATTGAAATATCAACATGAGTCATAGTTCATTCCTGTGTGTTAGTATGTCACCCAAAATAAATGGTTTTGGGATTTTCGGTCCAACTTAGTAAAGTTGCATGGCAATTGTTATTTAAAGCACATGTAAAATACATAACTTATTGGAACTTATTTTATTCGGTATTTGCTTGCTGATTTTGCTGTTTGAAAGCTTAGGGAATTTCCGTGTGTGTGTGTGTGTGTGTGTGTGTGTGTGTGTGTGTGTGTGTGTGTCTCACTGGGGATCAAATCAAAGGCTTTGTGCAACTTGGGGATTTCTAATGTGTGTGTGTTTAAGGCAGGGATTCATTTCTGTAATATTTTAGGCAATCAGCTTTCTGGGGAGAAACTCAATCTGAACCAGGTTTTCTGGAATCTGCTTCTTTAAGGAGGAGTGTCACATTTACTTTAAATTCATTTGGATCAATCCTGGATTGTCATACTATAGTGATATACTTGCATTTTATTTTACTAAGGGGATTGTTTCACTGACAAAAATAAAACCATTTGTACAAATAACTCCATAAGAATTTTATTATTCATTGTTCAGAGAACTGTGAATTATCACACCAGAGAAAAGGAAAGAACACTTTTTAAGATATTTTAAAAGAAAATCTTTACTTTCATAACATGGCTCAAAAACCAATGACTCACATCCTACACAAATCTAACTCAAAAAATGGATCTTAGACCTAAACCTAAGAGTTTAAGTTATAAAAACTATAAAACTCCTAGAGAAAACACAAAATAATACAAAATAATAATTTCTTACATGTAATATCCAAAGCATTGTTCATGAAAAATGGACAAATTGAACTATGTCTAAATTTAGACCTATTGTACCACAAACAAATCTATCAAGACAATACACAGGAAGGGAGATAATACTTGAAAATCATAGTCTGATATCAGCCTGGCCTCTTACAACTCAATGATTTTTTTTTTTTTGGGTCCGGTCGTGGGGCCTGAACTCTGGGCCTGGGCGCTGTCCCTCAGCTCTTCAGCTCAAGGCTAGCGCTCTACCACTT
>NW_012267240.1:7395597-7403487 GCF_000151885.1 Dipodomys ordii | reverse complement strand
CTTCAGCTCAAGGCTAGCGCTCTACCACTTGAGCCACAGCGCCACTTCTGGCTTTTTTCTTTTTGCTTATATGGTGCTGAGGAATCGAACCCAGGTTCTCAGGCATGCAAGGCAAGCGCTCTACCACTGAGCCACCTTCCCAGCCCCTGGTTATTTTATTTAATATCTTTTTATTTTCTTTAAGTAGTTATACAAAGAAGTTGCCATTCAACAGACCAGTTTATGAATATACTGCCTCTTGGTCAATGTTATCCCTTTCAACATTCTCACCCATCCCCCCCACTCCACCCCTTCCTCACTTTTCTTAATTGTTAGATTATGTATTGAATTGCTTGAGGTTTAACAAAGCCATTTATATATCCAATGCCTCTTGATCTGTGTCATCCCTTCAACCTCTTCACTCCCTTCCACCCGCCCCTTCCTTGATTTGTCTCCATCTGTGGCATATACAATGCATTCTTGCCTGCATTCTGTTCATTTCCCTCATTCATTCTTCTACCCCCCTCTCCTCTCAGCACCCTCCCACCCCCTGCAAGTACCCATTTCCTAATGCTCATTTTATTAGGCTCTGACTTAGTCTTTCTAATGAATTATACTATTTGCATTCTTCACAGATTCTCTTATGCTTCAGTTAAGTCATTGATAACTATCTGGTTATTTTGTATTTCATTTCTTGTTTTGTCTGAGAGGGATTATCCAGGAGAAAGGTCTCTGTGTCTCCCTGGCTCCTTTGGGACACCTGTACCTTAGGTGGCAAAGCTACATCTGGTTGTCACACACATCCCCAGCTCTGGAGTCAGGCCCCTCCCCCTTCCCCTCCCCCACCCCAGCTTCTCCTCTGAGCTTCTGCCCCACTTCCCCTCTGAGCTGACTTTCTCCTCATTTGCAAACTAAATTCTGGCTTAGAACCACAACTTACATAGTAACCCCAGGGGAATTCTGGACCACCACCACCACCCCCCCAAAAAAAATGCTGGAAGAGGGCCAGGTGGCATTGAACTTAAAATCAAGGAGAGAGTTAGGGTGAGGTGGGTGATGACCGATCAAGGTTCATTATGTGTCTCTACAGACATGTCAAAATGAAACCCCCTTCTAGAACTTATTGATGCTGATAAACATGTGAGGAAAAGCAAAGGGAAAGACATAAATAATGAAGGGTTTTCGGCTGCCCTTTGAAACAATGTCAGAGAATAAGAGTATGTAGTATAGAAAACAAAAATGAGGGAAAATTTAACCTAATCTGGTTCACAGCAAAAAATGACGATATCTTCTTTTCTTTGGAAGGGATAAACTCATCACATTTACTTCAGAAAGTGATTAAAGCTGCACAAAGACTATATCCTACCCAATCAAACAAAAATTTATTCTACTTTCTGGCAGTACTAGGGTTTGAACTCTGGGCTTCGTGTATGTCAGGAAAATGCTCTACCACTTGAACCAGCCGTCTTTGTTGTATTTTTTTTCATATAGGGTGCGTTCTTTTGTCCTGGCTAGTCTTGAACCACTACCACTAGAGTAGCTGTGATGACAGTAGTGAGCTACCCTACTTGACCTTAAACTTAATTTAGTTTTACATCTGAAATTCCAGCAAAATTATAAAGCATGAAATACTTTCATGAGTATCTTCTTGAGTAAATTTCTTTTTTTGGGGGGGGCCCGGTTGTGGGGCCTGAACTCTGGGCTGGGCACTGTCCTTCAGCTCTTCAGCTCAAGGCTAGCGCTCTACCACTTGAGCCACAGCGCCACTTCAGGCTTTTTTCTTTTTGCTTATGTGGTGCTGAGGAATCGAACCCAGGGCCTCATGCATGCAAGGCAAGCGCTCTACTACTGAGCCACCTTCCCAGCCCCTTGAGTAAATATCTATACTCTTGTTATTACCAACATCTATTTTATTTTCCTATACCGATATTGTTCTTTCATTCTTTCTTTCTTCAAAACTTCTTCTGGATTTGACTGGTTGAATTATGAATTTCTCTCTCTCTCTCTCTCTCTGTTTCACTGTGGTTATTTTTACAAACAGCTTGAAATTGACCTTTACCTGTTTTATTCCTTAAGTTGTTAGGAAAATGCCTTTTATTTAAAGAATTATTTTTACTTGTTTAATCCTTTATTATTAATTCCTACTGCATTTTGGTCAGAGAAGGTGGCTCTATAGTTTCTTCTTTAGGGAATATGTTAAAATTTCTAGTTTATCACTTGTTTTTAGTAAATTCATGCTGAATCTAATTTTTACTCAAATCCTCTGTAATATTTTAATTTCTCACTAATTAGTCAGAGAAAATGTTCTACCACTGTTAAGGTTATACTTTTGTAAGCCAACTATCTAGTATTGTTTTCTATAAAACACTGAACTTTCTCTTCAAGATAATTTGTTAGAAACAAAACAATATGTTCTTGGCTGGAAAAGTTAATGATGAATCATTCCAAACCAAGACAAATCATACTAAATTTTTAAGTATGATTGCTACTTCCAGAAAAATAAAAAAATAACTAGCTGATGACAGGAAAAGCACTCTCTGGGAAGATACTGAGCATAGTAACAAGAAAAAAAATAAATAAAATAGCCTTCTCTAACTATCATGAATCAATCATGGTGGTACCTTCCTATAGTCCCAGCACTCAGGACTGAAATCCAAGCCCACCTGGAATACGTAAAGAGACCACTGTCTCAACAGCAACAAAAATTGTCCAATAAATTTGTCCACCACACAAAACACATGAAGAATATATTTTCTTTTCCCATATTCTTTTCATCGAGAAATTTGATATTTTCTCTATGTCTCTCTCCTTCTCTTTCTCTCTTTTTCTCTCTCTTCTGTCGGTCATGAGGCTTGAACTCTGGGCCTGGTCATTGATTCTGAGCTTCTTTGGCTCAAGGCTAATGCTCTACCACTTGAGCCACAGCACCACTTCTGATTTTTTCTGAGTAATTTATTGGAGACAAGAGTCTCACAGACTTTCCTGCTCAGGCTAGCTTAAATCATGATCCTCATATCTCAGCCTCCTGAGTAGCTAGGATTACAGTCATGAGCCACAGGCACCAGCCTTTTCTCTTTATTTTTGCAATAGAGTTTTACTATACTGTCTTGGCTGACCTTTAGCTAATGATCCTCCTGTCTCAGCCTTCTGAGTGCTGGGATTACAGACATGACCCACAAGTGTCAAGAAAGACAAGACACTGTTGGATTTAGCTTGTCTACCTCAAATTGATTCCTCAACACTGTTTAGGAAAGGAAAGCTACAATAAATTTAAATAGAAAACAGTCTTTTCCACCTTCCTTTTATGAGCCGCTTTCAGTGGAATTTTTTGGTTTTTTACTGTAGTTTGGTTACCATGGACTTTAAGTTGTTTTATGAATCAGTTTTACATTATTATAATGAAATACATGAAGCAGGCTACTTTATAAAGAAAAGAGGGTCATTTTGGCTCATGGGTCCAGAGGCTCAAAATCAAAACAGCAAGATGTAGGTTCTGGTGGGGATCTCTTGGCGTCATCTTATCATGATGTGAATGGCCATCTGTCCATTTATCTCTGCCAAGGTGTGATTTTCCCCTGTCCTTATAAAACCAGCAGCACAGTTAGGGGGGCTCTGTCCTAATGACTGAATCCCAAATCTATCCACTTCCCAAAGGCCACAGCTCTAAACATCATAGTTGGATCACATTTCCCCCATCTTAACATTATTGATTTATAATTGTAGAGTGACCATTCCTGCATGAGCGGGAAAGGAAACTCATATAACTCGGCCAAAGTTAACAACAGTTGCTGGTTGTTATATGGTAATTGAGACTTAGACTATTTTAAAGTATGAAGCTAACACAAAATTATAGCAATCAATTACAAAAATAGGAAAACACTGTTTTCATGGTGAAGCATTATCTAATATTTTTTCTAAGTCCCTGACTTTCTTGCACTATTATAATCTTTTTTTTTTTTTTTTGTCAGTTGTGGGGCTTGAACTCTGAGCCTGGGTGCTCAGCTCTTCAGCTCAAGGCTAGTGCTCTACCACTTGAGCCACAGCACCACTTCCGGCTTTCTGAGTGGGTTATTGGAGATAAGAGTCTCACAGACTTCCCTGCTCGGGCTGGCTTTGAACCATGATTCTCAGATCTCAGCCTCCTGAGTAGTTAGGATTACAAGCGTGAGCCACCAGCACCCGGCTTATTATAATCTTAAGATATAACTATTTGGTGTCCTATTTATTTCACTTAACATGCATTGTGAGTCTTCATAGTCATCATTTTTAATGAAAACAAGAAAAACTATTGAAAGCCTTACCCATTGAGTGTATTCATTTACTCTTTCCATATTTGTTTGATATTTAGATTGTTTTAAACTTCTAAAAATCCTACAGTTTCCATTTCCAGGCCTAGAGAGTTCTTTTCACATTTTGCAAATTTTCTTTGAGGTACATTCCTAATGATTTAGCTAGGGAACCAAAATGATTGAGCATGTCCATGGTATTTAGATAGCAAATGTTGGTTGGTAAGTGAATAAATATAATAAAAATCCGGAAGCATTTGAAGTTTCTTGATTTGATGTCATGTGTGGAGAACACCTCATTTCACACAATGATCAGAAAACTGAATGTATTCTAATAGAGAGGAAATGATTACAAAGTACATGGCTCTCTGTTTTCAACACAAGGAAGGGTCAAAGAGTTATTCTTGATGTTAAAAGTCAGGGATAACTATCCAACTGGTCCTTTAGATTGTTCTGACTGAAAGCTGGCTGCTACAATACACACTCCAACATCTAAGATGTGGAGACAGGGCCTCAGAACATTCTGTTTCTTCACATGCAGTTTTCACTTTCTATTGTTCATTCCTGACCACGAGGCTTCACGCACAGTGCTCGTGTGTCTGAGCAGTCATAGGTGGCATTTAATTGCAGGAGAATCTGAGAAATATTTTTAGACTTCCAACTTCTGTTATGGAAAATCACCATAAAAGGCACTTGGGGAAGTTATTCAGAGCTCATCCGTAGGATCTGCTGCGAAATTTATTATGAAAGAAAGGAAAGGAGAAAAGGAGGAAGGATAAAAGGAGAGAAAAAGAGGGAGGAAGGATAGACTTTTTCTTCTATGACTCATAGTTTCGTTTTAATCTTTAAATTCATAATCTACATTGAATTACTTCTGTTTAATAATAGGGTTAACCAATTGTGGATAACCAATTGTTCCAATATCATTTATTAAATAATTTATTATTTGTTCTTAGGATACATTAAATCTGAGTTCTGCAATAGCTGTCCTTTTCCATTGGTTTACTTGTGTAGATGGTAAATACCAAAGTATTTTTTAAGTTTTATTTAAAATTCAATTCTTGTTATAATTTAACAATAATGTAGTTCCCAGAAAATCAATTTGTTTACCCTTAAAAATCTATTTGGGGCCAGGTGCCGTTGGCTCATACTTGTAATCCTAGCTATGCAGGAGGCTGAGATCTGAGGATCACAGTTCAAAGCCAGTCTGGGAAGAAAAGTCTGTAAGACCCTTATCTCCAATAACCACTAGAAAACTAGAAGTGGCGCTGTGGCTAGAGTGCTATCCTTGAACTGAAGAGCACAGAGACAGCACCCCAGGCCCAGAGTTCAAGCCTGACTGACAAAAAAAAAAATCTATTTGGGCCAGGTGTCAGTGGCTCATACCTATAATCCTAGCTACTCAGGAAACTGAGGATTACAGTTCAAAGCCAGCCTGAGCAGGAAAGTTCATGAGACTCTTACCTCCAAATAACTACTAAAAAGCCAGAAATGGAGCTATAGCTCCAAGTAGTTGAGCACTAGCCTTGAGCATAAAAGCTCATGGTAAGTGCCCAGGCTCTGAGTTCAAACCCTAGGACTGACACCAAAAACAAACACAAACAAAAATCCATGTGGATGATTAATTAAAATTGTGACACATTTAATACTTATTTAGGGAGATGTGGTATCTATATTCTATTGTATATCCTCCTAGCATGGTATTGCTTCCATCTGTTCAGGTATGTTTTTATGTCAGGTAGCTTTATAATCGCCTCCATCTACAATTGTAAAATTGATTGCTATTCACATCTCCCACTAGTAAGTGGTTCTTGCATTTCTGGCTCATAGGTATTATTCTGTTCATAGGTTTCTAGAATCAACTTTGCAAATTTTTAGTGGGGATTTTTGTCTCTTCATTTATAATACTGATGCGTCATCTACATTTCCTGTCTGCTTTATAAAAGAGCAACTTAGTCTTGTTTTGGGGTCATCTTAATCCTTTAAAAAAATCCCTGGTTTTTTTTCCCCTCAGGGATAAATACACTGGTTTTAGTCTCCGTGCTGCCACACTCTTGTCTTTCTCAAATATTAATATGCATGACTGTCAGTATAATTTTCATTGAAGGATGAGAATTAGGAAGCTGCTGTTTGTCTACTGAGGTGTTCTAGCAATCTCCCTTTCTGACCTTTCTGAGCACTGTTTGTTGAAGCCAGAAAAGCTTTGTGCTGAAACTGGAGCACTGAGATATTTTTCATGTATCACTTTGGGAGTAGAGTTGTTTATCTTTCCACTTTCTTCACCCTGATTGGCTGGCTGGATGATTGGCAGGCTTGACTCTGTCTGCCCTGTCTATAATGGAATGCAAAGCTTTATAGGCATGATCTAAATCTACTTGTGGTTCAGGTTAAAGATCCTCTTAGGAATCAATAACACACTATCACTCCTGTGATAGTTAAGATGGAATCTTCTATGATTTTAAACTGGAGACAGCTCATGGTTTTTGTTTTTTGGTGTTTTATTTTTGGTAGAATGATTTTTTTTTGTCAGTCATGGGGCTTGAACTCTGGGACTGGCCACTGTCCAGATAGGCTAGCGCTCTATCACTTGAGCCACAGTACCACTTCCGGCTTTTTCTGCTTATGTGATGCTAAGGAATCGAACCCAGGACCTCATGCATGCAAGGCAAGCACTCTACCACTGAGTCACCTTCCCAGCCCCATGATTTTTATATATGTTTTTTATTGTAAAAATAATACTGTCCAGAGGGGTTACAATTACATGAGTAAGATAATGGATACATTTCCTAATGAGTATTGTTACTTCCTCCTTTGTTTTTCACCTACCATTGCTTTCCTCCCACCTCCTCAACTCCTCCCTCCCACAAGTTGTAAGGTTTGTTTTCAACATAGTGTCTTGTACATCTCATTGTTACAAGGGGTCATCCTGTATCCTTATTTCTGTAATTTGTTATTTCCCCTCCCCTCCCCAAATTAGAAAAATGTATATACAAGATGCAGGGAACCGGAATCAAATACAGTGAAATAGGAGTTATACTGTGGGGGAAGAACATACAAGAGAAACAAAAAAAATCACATAGTACATTATAAATACATTAAAAATAATAGCAAGAAAGGGGAAAAAAGCCACTTGTGTCCCTATTTTGGGTTCATTTCACTTAACATCATCTTATAAGGTCATATGTACATAGCTTTTGACCTTTTCTGCTTGTCCTAGGCTTATACTAATTATTGTGAATAAAGGAAACCATGGGACCTATGTTTCTTTGGGCCTGGCTTACTATACTTAATATAATTTTTTCCAAGTCTTTCCATTTCCTAATAGGGCAATGTCATTCTGTCTGATAGAGGCACAGAATTCCAATATATATATATATATATATATATATATATATATATAACACGCCCCATTTTCTTGATCCACTTTACTGAGGGGCATCTGGGTTGGTTCCATATCTTAGCTATGGTAAATAATGCTGCAATAAACATAGTTGTGCTGGTAGCTTTAGTATAGCTTTGTTTGTGATCTTTTGGGTAAATGCCCAAAAGTGGGATTGCTGGGTCATAGGGGAGCTCTATGTGGAGTCTTTTGAGGAACCTCCATACTGCTTTCCAAAGTGGTTGA
>NW_012267240.1:7366608-7395547 GCF_000151885.1 Dipodomys ordii | reverse complement strand
CCCAAAAGTGGGATTGCTGGGTCATAGGGGAGCTCTATGTGGAGTCTTTTGAGGAACCTCCATACTGCTTTCCAAAGTGGTTGAGCAAGTTTACACTCCCACCAACAATGCAGTAGGGTTCCCTTTTGGCCACATCCCCTCCAGCATCTGTTGTTATTAGATTTCTTGATTATAGCCATTCTAACTGGGATGAGGTGGGATCTCAATGTTGTTTTGATTTGCATTTCTTTTATGGCTAGAGAAGTTGAGCATTTCTTCATGTATCTATTGGCCATCCTTCTTTCTTCTTCAGAGAAGTCTCTCTTTAAGTCTTTAGCCCACTTATTTATTGGGCAGTTTTTTCTTTGAGGATTTGTTGTTGGGGGATTTAATTTTTTGGGTTCTAAGTATATTTTAGATATGAGACCTTTGTCTGTTGTATGGCTAGTGAAGATCTTCTCCCAATCCTTGGACTTTCTATTGATCTTGCTAGCTATATCCTTTGCCATGCAGAAGCTCTGCAGTTTAATGCAATTCGATTTGTCCAATCTTTCTTTGATTTTTTTTGTGTTTCTGGGTCTCTGTTAAGAAAATTTCGGCCTGTGCCAAGGAGCCCTAGAGTTTCTCTTATTCCTTCCTGTAATGTTTTCAGGGTGTCTACTTTGACTTCGAGGTCTTTGATGCATTTGGATTTGATTCTGGTGCAGGCTGATATATAAGGATCTAGCTTTAGTTTTCTACAGGAGTTTAACCAATTTTGCCAGCACCATTTACTGAAGAGGCTGTCTTTCTTCCATTCTATTTTTTTTTTGGGGTCCAGTCGTGGGGCCTGAACTCTGGGCCTGGGTGCTGTCCCTCAGCTCTCCAGCTCAAGGCTAGGACTGACTCTACCACTTGAGCCACAGCGCAACTTCCGGCTTTTTTCTTTTTGCTTATGTGGTGCTAAGGAATCAAACCCAGGGCCTCAGGCATGCAAGGCATGCTCTCTGCTACTGAGCCACCTTCCCAGCCCCCCATTCTATTATTTTAGCTCCCTCATCGAAGATTAGGTGGCTATAGGTCTGTGGGCTCATTTCTGGGTCTTCAGTTCTATAGCTCATTGTTTTTGTTTTTTGTGAATGGCAAATCAAATTGTTTATTGCATTTTAAATAATTCTTTTCCTCCAAGTGACAGTTCCTCCATTTCAGTTCTGCACATAATGCTTGGTACTTTTCCTTGGCTCTGTCTTCAGTAGCCTCATCCACATCCATATTCAACTGCCATTGCCTTAGCTCTTGGTATTCACTGAATGAAGACCTTTCTCCTGAATAGCTTGCAGGAGTCTCTCTCCAATGTGAATCTGGCATTATCATCCTTCCTCATTTTTCTGACAGCTAAGGAGCCATTCACTGGAAGTGTATGTGTGCATGTGTGTGTGTGTGTGTGTGTCTGTGTGTCTGTGTGTGTTAGGGGGAAGGGGAACGAACCACATCAGATCATCACCATATCAGGAACTAGAATTTTTCAGTGCATTTCCAGTGTACCCACACCTGTGTTCAAGCACCACCATGTGTTGGTTATTGTGATAGGTCAGTCCTTACAACAACTACATAAATTAGTTTATCCTGCCCCCATTTTACAAATGAAAACAAAAAATCTGAAATTCATCTAGGGTTAGGGTAAGAAAGCTGTTCCAAGTTATGGAGTAGTTAGCATGGAACCTAAGTTGACTTACTAATTGATCACTGTCACAGCTGATGAATTTATTAATGCTAGACCAAGACCTCAACAGCTACCATTTGAAGAATGATCAAGGAGAGAGTTTTAATTTCTTAAAGCATTGTTTTTATCTTGTTGATGTATGAATCAAATATAGAATTCACTTTAGTGTTCTAAATAAAACCGACAGAAGACTCTAGAGGATTCTATATTTTAAAATATATTATTTCCACTCTAGATTAAGGCTGCCTCAAAGCTGGAATAGAGAAATGAAAATTTTGCAGCTGCACACCAGGTGTAATCCAATATAGACTATATGGAGAAAATGTGATGAATTTAAATGGTGGAGGGAGAGGCTAGCAGAGTGGCTAAAGCTGTAGAACTGCTGTCCTGAAACCACAGAGCCCTGAGTTCAATCCCCAATACCACCAACCTAACTATCTCATTTTCCATATATGAAAAGTACCCATAGGAAATTGTGTTTGAGCATAAATGTCATGAAGAAATTGAAGAAAGTTGTGTTAATTATTGTCAGATGTCCATCACACTGATAAGCACTTTTTTTTTTGCTTTATGCATAGGCTCAGATGTTAACTAGTTTGCTGTTAGGGACACTGTAGATAAGCAATCATTATTTGACTCTGCTTTTGTAAAAATAGAGAAAGTGTGGGGTACCAATGGTTCATACCTGTAATTTTAGTGACTCATGAGGCTGAGATCTGAGGATTACAGTTCAAAGCCAGCATGGGCAAGAAAGTCCCTGATATTCTTTTTTTGGGGGGGAGGGAGTACAGTCGTGGGGCCTGAACTCTGGGCCTGGGCGCTGTCCCTCAGCTCTTCAGCTCAAGGCTAGTGCTCTACCACACAGCACCACTTCCAGCTTTTTTTCTTTTTCACTTATGTGGTGCTGAGGAATTGAACCCAGGGCCTCAGGCATGCAAGGTAAGCGCTCTACCACTGAGCCACCTTCCTAGCCCCCACCCCATGATATTCTTATATCCAATTAATCACCAAAAGCCAGAAGTGGATCTGTGACTCAAGTGGTTGAGAACCAGCCTTGATCAGAAAAGCTAAGGCCCAGCACCCAGGATTTTAGTTCAAGCTCCAGTACTGGCACAAAAAGAGAGAGAGAGAGAGAGAGAGAGAGATGAGGTCTAAGAACTGGCATTTTCAAAAAGAACCTAGGTACTTCCTGTGCTGTGGGTTGTGGGACCCATACTTTGGAAGCCACTATTGTGGGGAGAAAATGCAGAACTAAGCTCACAGATTGGCTTTGGCCTCTCAAGATAACTGTGTGGACCTCCAAGAGCGTTCAAGTGTCTGCCACTGTACTCAGAAGATTAATGTAAATGGGTGGAGAGCCTTCAACTGGCAGCTATATGAGGCCTGGGGAACCATCTGGAACATGGCAGGACAGACACGTACCCTTGTCATCAGCTGCTCGCGGCCCATCTGCCTGTACTGATAATTTTTTCTGGCCCATGAACCATATTCAGAATATCCACACAGCCCTCCCAAACTATAAAGACGATAGCAATGATAATAAAAACAACTATCACCTCTTGCTGACATTTCCATGGATCCATATCAAACCAAGAGAAATACTCCCATTCACAAAGGGGCTGAGGCTGTACTGAGACAAGGTTTTACAATATCACACAATTAAGGGTTGAGTTGACCTCAGTCCTTTCAAGATCCAAGATCCATACCTGTGACTATCTTAAAAGTTTTATTAGTCCCCAGTGCCTGTGTCTCACACTTGTAATCTTCATTACTCAGGAGTATGAAGTCATAAGATTGCAGTTCAAAGCCAGCCTGGGCAGGAAAGTCAAAAAGCTAGAAGTGTTGCTGTGATTCAAGTGGTAGAGTAGCCTTAACCAAAAAAAGCTCAGTGACAGCACCCAAGCCTGGAGTTCAAGCCCCAGGACTGGAACACACATACATAGTTCCAGTATTTGAATGCTCACACAAGAGAAAAATTATTAGTATGAATTAATTGAACAAAATAATGACCTTTAGGCTAGCATTTTAATAACCATTCAGCCTTAACAAGTTTACAATCTACCCTTCCTCTCAGCCTGCCCAGAGCTATCCCTCTCCCCAGAGAATATCTAGTCTCTCTTCCTTTATCATTTATTCCTATCTTTTGTATTATTCTTAGCATATGTTATTTTGTGCCTTCTATCCTCTTAAGACTTTCAATTTCACTTACACACTTGACACATATTAAGCTGATGAATCAAAGCAAATACCTGGCAGAGAGTGGCACTTCATAATGCTTCTTGAGTTAATGAATTAGTGAATTCAAAACAAAAACCCACAGTATAAACCCTGACCAGGCACTGTGTAGGTAAATGGATTTATGTGGATACAAACACGTGGTTACTCTGCCTACAATTTGCACCTGTCTACTTCTCTAGGTCCTGTCCTAAGATATAATTTGGAAATACGGACACTGTGTAACAGTAACTGGGCAATAGCAATACTCCAGCCCCCTCTGTGCTATCTCTGCAAACTCTTTCTTACTCAGCTTTCTCTGCTCATTCAGAGTCCCGGATGTGTCCCACAAAACTCTGGGGATGTAATTGTCCCTACCACACCTTCTATGCTGTCCAGCTGTCCCACCGACTACACTTTGTCCCTGTGGCTAACTCCTGTCTTTTCTGTAGTGCTGTGGGTGATGGTTTGTAATCTAGAAGGGGCCAACATAAACCAGAGCAGAGATCTGTGCTCTTGGCTACCTTAGAGTCTCAAAAGATAAATCTCTCTCTACCTTTTTTTCAAAAAACACTTTCCCTTTTCCAGGTGCTAGTGGCTCGTGCCTATAATCTTAGCTACTCAGGAGGCTGAGATCTGAGGATGGTGTCGAAGTCAGCCAGGGCAGAAAAGTCCCCATGTGACTCTTATCCCTAATTAATAACCAGAAAACCATAAGTGGTACTGTGGCTCAAGTGGTAGAGTGCTAGCCTTGAACAAAAAACTCAGGGACCATGCCCAGGCCTTGAATTCAAGTCCCACAACCAACAAAAAAATAATAATTATAATATTCTCCCTTTGTTTTCAACTCATGACAAACCCACCCCACCAACTGCAACCAATTAGAGTTCCTCGGGGCCTTTTGCTTTGCCTGGTAGAGAAGAAGATGGCACTTCATCAAGAAACTTGAACTTCAATACATCCCATGTCATAAGTGCATCCTCTCAGGCAGCAGCAATCTCAGTCTGTGTCTTTGCACATCAGTCTTCCAGATGTCCAGAGGCGCTTAATGATGACTCTGTCTGTGTATGTGTGTGAATGTGTGTGCATGTGTGCGCACACACATGCACGTACACATGCACACAGGCCAGTACTGGGGCTTGAACTCAGCACCTCACACTCAAGCTTTGCTTCTTTTATTCAAGGCTGGCACTCTACCACAGCTCCACACTGAGAAACTAAATAATCACATTGCTTCAGTGAAGTAAGAACATTTACTAAGCTCTTGTCCAAGCCAGGCTTTCTTCTTAACACTTTACACGTGGTAATTTATAGAATTCTCACTTTGACCCCACAAAATATCCACTTATCACACCTCTTTTCTTAAAAATGAGAAAACAAACACTGGGAGGGTAAGTAACATACCCAAGGTCACACAGCCAATAAGGAGTAGTGCTGGGTTTTGAACTCTATTCTCACCTCTTAAGGCGGGTGTGGTCAGCCCTCTGCTGTTCAGGGATCTTCTTCTCTGTGATCTCCCTAGAGAGGGCCCACAGACCACAAGGGAAATGTAGATAAAATAGAAGTTCACGGTGTACTCTGAAGTGTTTATGGAATACAAATTTGGACAAAATACTGTGTGTTACTTTTGCTTTGTTTTAAGCAATAAATCACCTAAAATGTGAGACAGTAACAATTGAATTCCTTTCTTGTTTCAAAATAAGAGAATGGAGTCATAATATTCAATGTATATATGTGAAAATGGAGCTAGTAAAATTGAGGGGATGAATGGGATGGAGAGAAACAGGGGAGATGGATGAAAGAGGTAAAATTGATCAAGATTCACTGTACTCATAACTGACATTGAGTTGAAACCTTTTTGTACGACTATTTAAACTTTAAAATCACATTGCTAAATGCCTTCATGTTCTGGATCATATATATGGTAGCTGTATGCATGCAACAGAGGGAAGCCAAGAGGAGGAACAGAATAAGTGGGAACAGTCCACACTAAGCAAAAGGAAAGAAATGTAAACATCACCTGATGTGGAAAAAAATAACTTGTACTGTCAAAGCTCATAGAATTCACAAACTGTATAGACCCATGATAAAGACAATTTGCCTTGTGAAAATTAAAATGTGTTTGTGACTCTAAGTATCACTATTCCACAATACTGCGAAATATGTGAAATTTATGTAATCACCTAATCTCAATTAAAGAAAAAAGGAGAGAAGGGATGGGTTAAGAGAGATGGGTGACAATGTTGTCAGACACTTTGTACTCATATGCTGTTTTGCAGAATGGGAACTTCTTTGTACAACTACTTAAAGATAATAAATAATAAAATAAATAAATAATTAAATCAAATTAAAAAGAAAGAGTCTAAAAAGTATTGTCAGCATCTTTGAGGAATAGGGAAAATACTAAGAAACTCAGGAAAGGTAAAGCATGCTCTTAAGATGCACAATCCCTGATTAAACAGACAGACAGGAAGCGAGAGAGAGAAAACCAGGTTGGCTTTTTCCATGGCATGTGTCATTCTAATATATTTTGGGGAAAAAAATGAGCAGTTACAGAAGCAGCCTATAGACACTTCCACATTCAGAGAACTAAGCAGCCCAGCCCATGATGTAGATTTTGCCATCCTTGACTGATTGCTTCATCAACAGCCTCTGTTCCGTGGGGTTTTCAGTACCAGATGTAAAATAGTGACCAAGACAAAGGCAGAAAATCCTTCTCCCCACACAAAGAAATGCTACATGTCATATTCCAACAGATGAGAACATCTGGCTGTGGCTAGAAAAGAGGAGCGAACTACACATTCCCAACCATAGAACTGATGAAAGTATAGTGCAGTGCATCCATATGGAAGATGCTTGGGCCCTGAAAGCAACTGTGGAGGAATTCTGAATGACAGAGAGGAAATCTTTCACAGTGGCTGGGGAGGAAGGATGGAATAGCCATCTTCTAGGCTGTTACCTCTATTTCCCATTCACTCTTTTCTCTTTTTTTCTTTCAGTTCTGGGATGGAACCCAGAACCTATACACTCAGACACATGCTTTACCCCTGAGCCACCTGCTCATTTCTGCAGGTGCTGATGCCCCACTCCCAACTTTCCCTCAGATAACCAGAGGGAATCTCATGCCCATAGAGCCAAAAATCTTGTCTTTTTTCAGGTCTTATCTTGAGAACACTCAACATGGTTATGATATTGCATTCATTCATTCATTCATTTTCTTCTGAAGGCATTAGGATGCTGCATGAAAGAGTCAAAAAAAATTTTTTTAATTTTATTTTATTTTATTTGTGAACATACTGTACAGAGGGGTTACAATTGCATGGGCAGGATAATGCGTACATTTCTTACCAAGCATTGCAGCCTCCTCCTTTGTTTACCCTTCCCATCCCTTCCCAGCCTCCCCCCTCCCCCCCATCCCAATCCTTCTCCTTCCCCCCTGCATGAAAGAGTCAAAAAAATTTTAAGAGATAACAGCATACATTACATTTCTTCTTGTACTGAAGAGAACATACTTGGCTTCCTCAATGAGGATCCCATGCACAGCATACTAGGACTTAGCTGGTCATTATTCATGGCATAGTCTTGTTCCTTACAAGCTTTAGAATCTACTACATGCTTTCTAGCTTCATTTATTTGTGATTTTGTGCCAGTATGGGGGCTGTGCCCGGGTACTGCCCCTTAGCTCAAGTCTGGTGCTCTACCCCTTGAACCACAGCTCTCCTTCCTGCTCCTCTTTTTGTGGTTAATTGGGGATAAGAGTCCCACAGACGTTCCTATCCAAGCTGGCTTTGAACCTTGATTCTCAATACTCAGATCTCAGCCTCCTTGTGGTTGACAGTTTTGAATTGCTTCAGCCTGCTGTCCCTCCATTGTGAGGCCCCGAGTGTCACTTCCTCTGTGGTTTCTTGCTCTGGCAGTACTTCTCGGCTAGAAACAAGCTCTCCAGGGCCCCAGGCAGCAGCTAGCTAGCTCAGCAGGGAACTCAGAGCCATCACTGCCCACCTCCTCCCAAGTAAGAGCTAGACTGGTCCTGAGAATCATCTGAGGTAGTAATGAAACCTGGTGGGTCAAGGTAACCCCAGGTAGCATCCTCCACCCTGGGATCTCCCTCTTGGGATGAAAAGGGAGGGTCCGACGTCCTTGATCCTCAACACAGCAAGCTCCTGCTGGAGTCTGGAAGAAATTTTGGGTAATGTGAGCCACCCGCAGTGTCCCCACGCCCCGCTCTGACTATCCCCTTGGACTCAATGGTGGATAAAGGAGTGTCGGAGTGAGAACTTTAAAGCATGTTACATTCAAGGGACATTGGTCTCTGTTAGGAAGAAAGCAGGTAAAAAAGCTGTCAGAAAGCCACAAGTGGCTGGGTGCCCGTGGCTCATGCCTGTAATCCTAGCTACTCAGGAAGCTGAGATCTAAGGATTGTGGTTAGAAGCCGGCCCAGGCAGGAGAGTCTGTGAGACTCATCTCCACCAGAAAACCAGAAGTGATAGTGTGGCTCAAAGGGGTAGAGTGCTAGCCTTGAGTAGAAGAGTTCAGGGACAGCTACCAGGCCTTGAGTTCAAGTGAAGATGTACAGTATGGATGGCGGGGCCGGGGGTGGGGGGATGTCTAGGCCTCCTAAGAATGTCTGTGTTCTTTATATAAGATGCTGTGATGTCACAGACCCTGCGCCCATCCTCTGTACTTAAACCAAATCTAGATTTCTTCAAACACCAAAGGCAGTGGAAATGCCCTGGCAATACTTGTTGTACTCTATTGTTTGGCACATAGTGAGAAAAAAAATGTTAGTTTGAACACACACCACTCAGTACAGACACTATTCTTTAACAAAAAAATGTATCACTGATGATTGGACACAGGGCCTCAAACACGCTAGACATTTGAGCCATACCTCCTGCTTTTGTTTTCTTTTTTCAGATAGATACTCCCTAACTTTACTCAGATGGCTAAGACTCACGATATTCCTATCTCTGCCTCCCAAGTAGCTGGGATTAGAGGTGTGCGACACCATGCTTGGCTTGTTTGTTTTTGAAGTATTAATGATACCTACTTGGTTGACTGTGTGGCTGTGGAGGTCTTCAGGTGCAGAAGGAGAGATCAACAATGTTAAATTCTGCATGCCATGCTGATTAGGAATTAACCACTGGATCTGGCAACTTGAGGGCCATCGGTAGCCTTGACACTAGTTTGGTAACCAAATAGGAACAAAAGGCCAGCTGGAGTAGATGTAAGAGAAAAATAGAAACACACAAGAGACAGGAAACACACATAACCACTCATGGTGTTTTGCTTAAGAACATTAAGGCCTATAGAGTTTATTTATAAAGTCAGTGAATGGAACCAGGCACTGGTGGCACTCACCTATAATCCTAGCTACTCAGGATGCTGAGATGTGAGGATCACAGTTCGAAGCCAGCCTGGACAGAAAGGCCATGAAACTCTTAACCACAAGAAAGAAAAAAGCTGGAAGTGGAACTGTGGCTTGCATGGTAGAGAGCTAGCCTTGAGAGAGAGAGAGAGAGAGAAAAAAAAACCTCAGGTACAGCACCTAAGCCCTGAATTCAAGCCCCAGGACTGTCACACGCCAAAAAAAGTAAATGAATGGAATCTTTTCTGGGTTTTTTTTTCTTGAGAAATGTCAGATTACGTGGTCAGTTTGAATTTATGTCACAATAAATCCTAAATTCAACAACAGTTCCTCATTCCATATATAGATACTCGGAGTATAAAGGGAACTTAAGAAAGTCTCAAGATTTAGAAGATTCTTTCCAGCCTTGTGGATCCAAGAGAAACGAGTCCCAACCTCTCATCCAGGGATACAGGGAAGCTAGCAATGGATGGAATGTTATGACCTTCATCTCCTGGGCCATGTTCTATTTTGCTTCTGAGTTCTGATGAAATATCTTCTGGTCTTCCTGAGTCATCTTACCCCTTTTGTACCCTACAGCATGACCTAGCAGAGTGCCACCCTGTCCCTTCCCTTCCCTTGTTTTTAAACAAATCAGTCATTTGGCAATAAGCACATTGAAAAATCATCCTTTAAAAAAAAAAGTGGTATCTCTTAACTAGGCATCAGTAGCTCATGCCTGTAATTCTAGCTGCTGAGGTGGCTTAGATCTAGAGGACCAAAGTACAAAGCCAGCCCAGGCAGAAAAGTCTGAGAGATTCTATCTCTAACCAGCAAGAAGCTGAGCTGAAAGTGTGGCTCAAGTGATAGAATCCCAGCCTTAAGAAGCAAGCTGAATAAACCCAAGCTCAAGTTCAAGCTCTAAAAGTGAAAGGGAGAAGATAAAAGCCAAATCTTAAGAATTTTAGAGCTGCCCTTTGGTACTAAAGTTGTTGAAAGAAATCATGTTATTCCATGATTACATTTTCCTTTACAAATATGATTTCCATCTAATAACTTTCCTGGACAGTGTTGCTTTTCAAAGAACATTGCATTGTCCCGTGTGCATTCCTCTTGCACGAGTGTCCATGTGTGAGTGTCCATGTGTGTCCCTATGCCTAAGTGCTGTGTTTGTCCCTATTGGTCATCTGACCCCAGGGACTATCCAGTCATCTGAGGAGCTAGCCTGTTTTTCAAGATTTTCACTGATCTCACACAGAGGGTGAAAAGCTACTTAAGTAGACCCCAGAAGTCTCTTTATCTGAGTTCGTGTCAAGGGAATTAATTTGAGATAATGTGTAATTTTAGCACTGCTTCTGTTTCCTGTTTTATATTCCACAGAACCCATAACTTCTCAGAGCTGCAGCAGTCTTAACCACGTGCAGCTCCAGTCCCTGAGCCATTTCCTCTTGATAGAATGTTCTTGTTGCATTTTGAAAGATATATATTATATATATATATATTATATATATATTACACTGAAAGATTCAGGTCAATATTCTAAACTGTTTTCAAATGGCCAAAGGGAGTGATTATGATCAAAAAGTATTGTACACATAGATAAGCTTGCTCAAATGAAATCCCTTTGTACAACTGACTGATATTTAAAAATTTAAATAAGCAAGTACAAAAGTGTAAAAGAAAACGGGAACAATGGAAAACTACCCAACTGTAAAAATATAATGAACTACTACTACTCATTCACAAAATATATCATCTCAAAATTATTATATTGCCCAAAATTACTATATTGCTTTTGCCAAGCACTGGTAGCTCACACCTGTAATCCCAGAAGACCTTGGTTGGAAGCCAGCCTAGGCAGAAAAGGCACCAAAAAGCCGAGAATGAAGCTGTGGAGCTAGCCTTGAGCACAAAAGCTCAGAGACAGTGGCCAGGCCCTGAATTTCAAGCCCCAAGACCATCAAATAATAATAAGAATAATAACAAGGTATAATAATATTGCTTCTAAAAGAGGCAAAATGAGTAAATTTGATGGTTCTACTTAGGTAAAACTATAAGAAATGTGAACTCATTTATAGTGAGAGAAAGCAGATGAATATTTGTTTGGAAGTTGGAGAGAAGAGCAGGAAGAAGAGAGCATAATTGCAAATGATCATTCAAGAGGCTTTGGAGCTGATGACTAATGCTCATTGCTTTGAGTACAGTAATGTTTCATGGGTACACCCATAAGGCAAAGCTTATCAGTTTGTACAATTTAAGTGTATGTAGCTTTGGCATGTCAGTACTGCCTCAATATAACTTCTACTGAAAGAACAGCACGGTGAAAAAGATATAGTACATTATTTCATATCATATGTATACAAGTGGCTTCCTAGCTTCCACTAGCATTTGTGATTGTTTGAATTCAGCGGTACATATTCCAATGTAATCCTCTTAGAGACAGACAGACACAGAGAGAAACAGTGGAGTGACAGAGAGTTTCGTATTGTATCCAGCTTGTGGCCTGTTCTGTAGTCTGGATTCGGAGTAGGTAAAAACATTGTGGAAGTGTTGACTATAAAGCTGGGTTTTGAATGATGAGCAGGATTTTCTGAAAGAAATGTAGACAAAGGTTATTATTTAGAGACCATATCTACAAAGAGAAAAAGAATCATTAAAAACCTGAGAAGGGAACAGCAAAGGCCCTGAGTGGAAAGAGAATGCTAAGAAGTAGTTAGGGCAAATTAGGAAGGCTGTTACAGACATGGTGAGCATCTGTACTGTCTCTACTTCATCAAGGCCAGCCTGGGAACAGTTTTGAGTGGGAGAATTACATTGGTTTTAGAAGGTGGCAGCGGTGCTGTGTGCAGTGGTAATGGATGGGGCAGGAGAGGGGGCTGGAGACTTGAGGAACTGATGAAGTGCTCAGCTATGTCTGAGCAGTGAGGGTAAGGGAAAGGAGAAATCCCTCCAGGAAAAACCAGCAGGAGTATTTGAGTCATTGAATGGGAAAATGGGAGTAACAAAAGACTAGACCATGCTTACTAAAATCAGATTAAAGAACGAATGATTGATGGTCACTGGCCAAGTTAGAGCATGTAGGAGGAGAATGCATAGGGAGGAAATTGGGCCTGCTTAGATGGAAATGCCCGTGGGACCTTGAACTGGCTGCCTTATTGGACAGATAGGATAAGTGTGTATATATGGGGAATAGAAATTCTTTGAAGCTAAAAACAAAAGCCTGGCTTGGCACTGGTAGCGCACACCTATAATCCTAGCTACTCAGGAGGCTGAGATCTGAGGATCTTGGTTCAAAGCCAGCCTGGGCAGGAAAGTCCATGAGACTCTTATCTCCAATTAAGCACCAACAAAGCTGGAAGTGGAGGTCAAGTGATAGTGCACTAGCCTTGAAAAAAGGAGCTCAAGGGATGGTGTCTAAGCCCTGAGTTCAAGCCCCAGGACTGACACGAGATCAATAAATTAAATTAAACTAAAGCCTGGGAATTTAGGCTTTAGGGAGAGGCTGAGCACCTGAGAAATCTCCCCGCTATTGAGGAGTAAAAGACAGGGCGTGACTGGAATATGCAGCTCACCTAACTCACCCCTGCCTTCACCCCACACTAAAAAACAAAACAAAAGCAAGGGAATCTAATGAAGTACAATGCTAGTTTTCTATTAATCAGCAATTTGATGTTCTTTCCAAGAAATGACATACCCAGGAAAAGATTTTAACTCCACCCAATCTATTGCTTTGTTATGAATGTTCCACTCCAACTCTTGGACTAGTTCTCTCTCTCTCTCTCTCTCTCTCTCTCTTTCTCTCTCTCTCTCCCTCCCTCCCTCCCTCCTTCCCTCCCTCCCTCTCCCCTCTCTCCCTCTCTTTTTCTTTCTCTCTCTCTGAAGTATCATTTGTAAGTCAAAGAGCAAAATCATCATTCTCACTATCATCACATTAAAAGGTGAGCTATAATATTTTAGAATAAAGCCAGGAGCTGGTGCTTCATGCCTGTAATCCTAGCTATTCAGGAAGCAGAAACCTGGTTCAAGGTTCAGAGCCAGCCTGGACAGCAGAGTCCTCAAAACCCTATTCCCAACTGGCCAGCAAAAATATTAGAATGGAGACATGGCTCAAGTGGTAGAATACTACTTTCATGAATAAACCCAATGAGAGTGTGAGGCCCTGAGTTCAAGCCCTGGGCCAGGAAAAAGAAAAGACAAAGCATGTTACAATTAGTTATTTTAGAAAAAAATAGACTGGCCTAGACTCAGCTTAATTCAATACGTAAGTTATTTTCAACATAAATACATAAATATATGTAAATATATATGTATACATGTAAACATCCATGCAGAAATAATAGAATTATCTAATAGATGATAACAGATAATAGCAATAGTAGTTTATTAGTAATACTATTATAATACTCTTATATCATTATATACTATTGTATAATAAATTATATTAATAACAGATAATAGTATTATAGTTTTTTCAGTTATTGTCTTTTAGCTCTACATACTGAGGTTCTTATGGAAAAATAATAATTTGCTTAAAACAATCTATTAAAAAATAATTGCCCCATGATGATGACTCATGCCTGTAATCCAACCTACTCCAGAAGCTGAGATTTGAGGATTGAGGTTTGAAGCCAGTCCTAGCAGGAAAGTCCATGAGACTCTTATCTCCGATTAACCACCAGAAAACCAGAAGTAGAGCTATGGCTCAAAGTTGTAGAGCACTAGCCTGAGCAGAAAAGTTCAGGGACAGCACGTAGGCCCTGAGTTCAGGCTTCACGAACAACAACAACAACAATTATTATTGTTATTATGTATAGGATTGCACAGAACCCAAGAGGCTGAGGCAGAGGATTATGAGTTTGAGGTCAGCCTGGGCTACATAATGAGTGTCATCCTCATCATCTTCATCCTCATCATCTATTGAAGGAAGATATAGAGATACCCTTAAATCAAAAGGTCATGAGTTAGTGAAGCCCCTTTGAACAATTAACATGAGCTTTAATAACAAAGAATATTAGGAATTTGAAACATGACTTGTCTGGGGTGTAGGTACTATTGGAGGGGGTGGGTGAGGGCCAGTATAGTTGAAAGACTGCAGGTACTTGTGCAAAAACGGAGCACTTGAGACAGGTTTGGGAAGGGAAAAGGAGGACAGAAGGGAAAGTGATGGAGGAGATGATTATGATCAAAATGCATGGTAGTGATGTGCTGGTGGATCACACCTGTAATCTTAGCTACTTAGGAGACTAAGATCTGAAAATCAAGGTTCAAAGCCAGCCCAAGCAAGAAGAGTCTATAAGATTCCTATCCCCATTAAACCACCCAAAGCTCAAGTGGTAGAATGCCAACCTTAAGCAAAAAAAAACTAAGGGACAGTGACCAGACTCTGCTTCCAAATCCCAATATGGTACCAACAAAAAAAAAAATAAAGCATTGTTTACATAAATGGATATGTTAAAAATGAATCCTGCTATACAACTAATAGATGCTAATAAAAATAGTTAAAACCATGAAAAAAGTTGAGAACAATTTTTTAAAATGTATGAGTTAATCATTGTTAAAGTCGAGTCACAAGTAAACAGTCATGTCATTCTGCATATATTTAAATTCATACATTATATATACAAGTGTATAAGTGTACATATAAATGTACACACTTAAAAGTTTCCATACAAAAACAAACACGTGTACATGCATATTCAGGTAAATATGTTTGGAGCAAATGCCCTTGTTTGGCAGAGTGTGTAGAAATGAGTCCCAAGAAACCCTGTGGACATGCAAATACAAGGATGCTCAAGTCTCTGACATTTGCACACTCATCTCTGTGGACTTTCTGTCACCTCTAGATTAATTACCTGAAACAGTGTAATCACAGTCTGTGTCACCACAATCACCTGTCACTTAACCGTGAAGGCAGGTTCTAAGTAATACGCCATTAGACAGTTTTATCGTCATGAGATCATAAGATGGACTTGCATAAACTCAAACACTACTGAGTCAGCAGGTAAGGGAATCACAGGCTCATGAAGGCTCTGTGCAGTCTGTTGGTTAGCCTAAAAATAAAAGCTCAGGGGTCATTAGGTCGTGCATGAGGGTAGTTGTCATACAATGTTTTTTGTTTTGTTTTGTTTTATTGTGAAAATACCATACAGAGGGATTACAATTACATGGGCAAGATAATGAATACATTTCTTATCAAGCATTGTAGCCTCCTCCTTTGTTTCCCCTTCCCATCCCGTCCCATCCTTCCCCTATCCTCTACCCAACCCTCCTCCCCCTCCCCCACCAAAGCTGTAAAGTTCGTTTTCCACATATGACTTGCACATCTCATTGTTACAATGGGTCCACCTGTATCCTTATTTAAACGATTTGTTTTTCCCTTCCCCTCCACAAATTATACCAACATCAAATACAGTGAAAGCAGGGGTTATACTGTGGGAGAGGGACATACAAAGCAACAAAAAATCACATGAAAGAAAAAAAACATTTGAATACATATCTTAGGGTTCATTTCCCTAACATCAACTTATCTGACCTTTTCTGCTTGACTCAGACATATACTAGTTATTGCAAATAAGGGAAACCATGGGACCTATGTTTCTTTGGGCCTGGATTACTTCACTTAGTAGAATTTTTTCCAAGTCTTTCCATTTCCTAACAAATGGGGCAATGTCATTCTTTCTGATGGAGGCATAGAATTCCATGGTGTATATATACTACATTTTCTTGATCCATTCATCTACTAAGGGGCATCTGGGTTGGTTCCATACCTTAGCTATGGTAAATAAGGCTTCAATAAACATAGTCGTGCTGGTAGCTTTAGTGTGGTCTTGTTTGTGAACATTCGGGTAAATGCCCAAAAGTGGGATTGTTGGGTCATAGGAGAGCTCTATGTGGAGTCTTTTGAGGAACCTCCATACTGCTTTCCATACTGGTTGAACAAGTTTACACTCCCACCAACAATGCAGTAGGGATCCCTTCTGTCCACATCCCCTCCAGCATCTGTTGTTATTAGAGTTCTTGATTATAGCCATTCTAACTGGAATGAGGTGGTATCTCAATGCTGTTTTAATTTGCATTTCTTTTATGGCTAGAGAGATTGAGCATTTCTTCATGTGTCTATTGGCCATCCTTCTTTCCTCTTCAGAGAAGTTCCTCTTTCAGTCTTTATCCCACTTATTTATTGGGCAGTTGTTTCTTAGAAGATTTGTTGTTGGGGGATTTAATTTTTTGAGCTCCAGGTATATTTTAGATATGAGACCCTTGTCTGTTGTATGGCTAGTGAAGATCTTCTCCCAATCTGTGGGCTTTCTATTGATCTTGCTAGCTATGTCTTTCGCCATACAGAAGCTCTGCAATTTCATGCCGTCCCATTTGTCCAACCTTTCTTTGATTTGTTGTGTTTCTGGGTCTCTATTAAGAAAATTTCGGCCTGTGCCAAGGAGACCTAGGGCTTCTCCTAGTTCATTCTGTAATGTTTTCAGAGTGTCTACTTTGACTTTGAGGTCTTTGATCCATTTGGAGTTGATTCTGGTACAGGCTGATATATAAGGATCTAGCTTTAGTTTTCTACAGGAGTTTAACCAATTTTGCCATCACCATTTACTGAAGAGGCTGTCTTTCTTCCATTCTATTTTTTTAGCTTCCTTATCGAAGATTAGATGGCTATAGGTCTGTGGGTTCATTTCTGGGTTTTCAATTCTATTCCATTGATCCTGAGGTCTATTCTTGTGCCAGTACCAAGCTGTTTTGATTACTATGGCTTTGTAGTAGAGTTTGAAATTTGGTATTGCTATTCTTCCAGCGCTGTTCTTTCTCATACAGTGTTTTGTCAGGAAATCATGATAAGAAAAAAATATGTGATGTATTCAGCACAGAACATGTTTTGGATATTTTTGTTCTGTGCTTGCACTCTACCACTTGAGCCACTTCTGGTTTTTTTATTATTGGACTTTTTTCCTGCCCAGGCTGCCTTGGAACCATGATCTTCGTATCTCAGCCTCCTGAGTAGCTAAGATTACAGGCCTGAGCCACCAGCACCCTGCTAACCTGACCTTCTGATCTTGACCTTTAGCAGGCCACTTGTTTTAACTATGATGGGCATGCATATTATGGTGCGCTAGAGCACTTAGACCCTTAGAAATGATCCTCAGACAAATGTACATTCTACAGATGAAGCAATTCATTTCCTTTGCCACATTGAACCTTGCAGCAGCGGCAGAGGGAGACATTCTTAGCTCTCCATTGCCCAACCCAGCCATGCCCCAACTGTCAGGAAAGAGAGTGGATAGTTATACTTCCTAGGGCACCTGCCTGTTTTATTACAACACAATATGTGTGTGCACACGTGTGCATGCACGTGCATGTCATAGGCCTTGAGCCATACCACTTGAGCCATAGCTTTACCTCTGACTTTATTGGTAGTATATTGGAGACAAGAATTTCATGGACTTTCCTGCCCTGGCTGGCTTCCAACTGTGATCCTCAGATCTCAGCTTCCTGAGTAGCTAGGATTACAGGTGTGAGCCACTAGCTTCCAGCAACCCTGATTTTTCCTCTCTTAGGTAATTGTTTCACTTGGTTTGGGGGTGAGGGGGAGAATGTAATATAAAACATTCTTTCCATTTCTTTTTATTTGTCCCTATGGTCTTTTTAGCTCTAAATGATCGCTATCCTGTACTCACAAATAAATGTGCCCAAAGCTGCACTTACTCCAGAAATACCTTTGAAAGGAATAATTGGTAAATGTGGCTACCCACTCCTGGCATATCATTTTAGCATACATTTTTAAATGGAGGTAAATGTTTTACATTTCTCTGACAAAATGAGGAGGGGGGTTGGTAATGATTTTCTCATCTGGAACAGGTTATCCTGTGCCAAGGTGAAGCCCAGAACAACATCCATTTCTTTCAATGTTCAGCTTGGGAAAACAAAGTTCAATTATAGCCAGGCAGCCATACCCAGGGTCTGGCTCAACAGGGGACCGTGCAAATTAGAAGGAATTTGGGAGTAAAACAAATCTCCCTTTTTGCAGAGTGCTCTTCCCAGCTTGCCTGCTCATGGACAGGTTCTTAGAGAGAGAATAAATTGACAACCAGCCCTGTATACATTTTTATCAGATTGTTCATGTCTGTTTTTCTTCCTTTCACAGATGGATGACTCCGGGGAAGACATAGACCAAATGTTCAGCACTTTGCTGGGGGAGATGGATCTTCTGACCCAGGTAAGCTTTCCTTCTTCACCTTCAAATTAGAGGGGAACATAGCCCATAGAATTTGATATTAATATGACAAGAATGTGGTCTCCAAAAAGCTGGAGCTGCCTAGAGCTCAGGCCTGTAATCATACCTACTCAAGAAGCTAAACTCTGAGGATCATGTCTGTGAGACTCTTATCTCCAACTAACCACCAAAAAACTGGAAGTAGAGCTGTGGCTAAAGTGGTCGCCTTGAGCAAAAAAAAAAAAAAATGCTCTGGGACAGCACCCAGGCCCTGAGTTCAAACCCCAGGACTGGCACAAATAAATACAAACATAAAAGTAAATAAATAAAGCAAACTGGAGTTTGACATTATCACAGTTCTGGTAGAACTGTGACAGTGATGGGAAATTAATAAAGCTTTTTCCTGATTTCACCTTTGTGAGTTCAGTTAATTTAATATGTCAGTCACACTAGCATTCTCTAATAGCATTGCCTATGACTACCATACTCAATGGAGAAAGGCAGCCAGGCAACCACCACTGCTGAGCAATGTCTGTGGTATTATATTTATTATGGAGACCAGCTGAGACAATGACATCATCTTCAGTAAAGACTCGTTCCAGCCTTTGAGGAAGTGCTCTGTGTTAAAGGATCTGAGTGGGAATGATGGTAGCCTCCTGAGTGGACCAGAAGAACTCAGCCCTCTCAAAAGAGCATGGAAGTCATTCCACATAGACAGCCACTCAGCAAGGCAGGACACTACGACCTGATGGCCCTCACTGGTCACCCTGCTGTCAGGTCAACCAGTGCCCAGCAGCCACTGATCCAGGTCACAATCTCATAAGCTTGGTGTATCTTGTAATGTGCCCAGAAGTACTTCCTTGATTGACAGAGAATTCAGGTCATTACTTCCTGTGCAAAATATCCAAGAAAGAATAATGTAGCCTTCTACCATGAGATAGGGATTCTGAATTTTTAACCTGAATTTTGGGGGGCCTGTGTTTTGGAAGATCTTTAATTTTAATTAGCATTTAGTTTCTGTGGAGGCATGTGCGCTAATGAAAGGTGTTAAAATGTAAGCATATTTCTATAGATGAGAACTTGGTTCTTCTCCCATAGAGATAAGAGTTCTGATGAATCACTGTGGTCATTCACTCTCTTCAGAAGCCAGTGGGAGGAAAAACCATCCTGATTGGTCAGAGACTGGGATTTCATCACACTTCAGCCTGTTAGTATAGCTCAAGAGCAGGAAGTAGCTATCACAAAGTCTCTTGGACCGACCCTAGTCCTACTCTTTGAGATTTTGTTCTTTCTTTGTTATGTGGGTATTGTCCTAGAGTTTATTTGGATAATACATCTCTCCCAGTAACTCCCAAAGGTTAGGGAAAGGGAAAGGACCTACCTGTGCTCAGATTTAGCATCAGTTCTTCAGTTTGACCATTATCAACTTACCTTTTGAGATTATTGGCTGTTTTCACTGTATTTGATTCCAGTGCCCTGCGTCTTGTATATTCATTTTTCTAATTTGGGGAGGGGAAGTGAAATAACAAAATGCTGAAATAAGGATGCAGGCTGACCCATTGTAACAATGAGATGTGCAAGACACTATGTTGAAAATGAACTTTACAACTTTGGGGTGAAGGGAGGAGTTGGGGAGGTGGGAAAGGATGGTAGGGGAAAAACAAAGGAGGAGGTAACAATGCTCGATAGGAAATGTACTTGTTACCTTACTCAAGTAACTGTAAGCCCTTTGTACAGTATTTTTACAATAAAAATATATTCAAAAAATTAGGGTACAGTTGGGAGCTAAGATGTAACTTAGGATACTAATTGAGCATATTATAAAGCCCCAGGTTCAAACCCTAGCACCACGCACTTATACGAAGTATTTTTCTTTTGAAATAACTTCAAGCTTACAGAAAAGTTAAAAAAAAACAGTACAAGGACACTATTTATTTTTCCCCAGCTTTCCTAAGGGTTAATGATATACTGTCCTGTGCATTATCATTCTCTGTCACTTGGTAAAGGTGGAGTGCATCCTATGTAAGTGAAAACATACCATTATTGAATCAATTTCAATAGGATAACACATCTGGGAAATTTTTCAAAAGCTGCACTTCACCATATCTTTATACTCCCAATGAGTTCCAAGAATCAAAGATGTAAAAATATGAAATAAACAGGAGAAAACTTAGAAGTAAGATTGATATAAAATAAAGTCAGCTTTCTCAAGCAAATTATAACAGAGAAGCCATAAATTAATAACCTATTTTAAAATGTTTTTTAATTTTTTTAAGTAGTTAAAAAATAACTTTCAGATCATAATAATGCCAAAACAAACAAACAAAAACAAACAATTTCTAGGCTGAGGGGTGTAGCTCCATGGAGCAGCATTCATCTCGTATGCCCAGGGCCACTGATCCATCCCCAGCACTAATCAAAACACTCCCTTATTTTTTGGTCACCATTGGAAACCGCCAATGCATTAAATTATTGTTCTGAAATGTGCAAATAGAGAAAAATCAAGTGTTGAGTTTAGCTTCTTTATGATCCTCCTTACACTATTCTTTGGAACAAATTATTTAGTAGAGAAAGTTCTTTCTAGAAAAATTCCAGGTAAGCACTGGAAAGGAACAAAGTGGGAGTTATCAGCAGGCAAGTTCCATGGAAATGCACTTCAAGCATATGGTTGTCAAAGGGTTGATAGAAACCAGCTCTAGGAAACTTCAGTCATTTGCCTTCATGGAAAATGCCAAAATTACAATCTTGTTTTGTATTATTAGTTTCTTAATCTTTCCCTTTAATCAATTTTTAAATTAAACTAAAGCCAATTTGATGCTCTCATTTAATTTTTTTCTTAATAAACGTTCAAGTGGATGCAAGGCCATTTGCATTTTAAATAGTTATGCCTTTGTATAGCACCTTATTTCACAGGCCTCACCAGACACAGAGAGGAAAGCATTACATGCTTCATTTCATTTGGGCTTTGAATAACTTTTTACCACTAACAGACTTCTTTTGGAAAATCAGTTCCTCTGCCTACCCCCCCACCTCAGCTTACTAGAATCTTGTTTTATTACAAATTCAAATTGGTTTCTTTCTTAGCTTTCTTTCCTTCTCTCTCTTTTTTTCTCTTTTTAGTTCTCTTTATTTTTCCTTTCTCACTTGCTCTCTCTCTCTATTTTTTGGCAGTACTAGACTTTGGACTTTAAACTCAAAGTCCTATACTTGCTAGGCAGGTGTTCTACCTCTTGAGCCATGCTACAAAGCCCTTTCATGACTCTACTTATTTTTGAAGTAGTATCTCACCTTTTTCCATACAGAGTAACTTGGACCTTTGTCACCTTACCTATAGCCTCCTAGATAGGTAGGATCACAGATGTAAACTACCAGGCCTAGGCTATTAATTGAGATGGGGTTTCACTAACTTTTGGCCTGGGCTGACCCTGAATTGTGATCCTCCCAATCTTTGCTTCCCAGGTAGCTGAGATTCTAGCTGAGATTCTAGCTGAGCCAACACACTTGTATTTGTGTATTAACATTTTGCTAAGAGAACTACTTCTAATTTCACTCAATAGCACAATAAATTATATTCTGAGATAAAATTAATTGGCTCTACTGAGAGGTAGACAACAATAACACTAAAACACAAACTCATTTTTTTGTATTTCCTTTCACTAAATTTTTTGTTTTGGTGTTTTTCCTATTGTTTATCCATCATGTTTTCTTCTCTAGACAATATTTTACATGTTTATTCTGTTTTTAAAAATGAATTCTCAAGTCAGGACCACCCTTCATTTTATACTTGATTCTTACTTGATAGGATTGAATTCTTTTAAATTTCTTGATTTTTTTTCCTGCTTAAAATTGATTATGCTTCATTGGGTGTCTATGGCTCACACCTATAATCCTAACTAATCAGGAGCCTGATGTCTGAGGATCACAGTTCAGTACCAGCCCTGGCAGGAAAGTGCAGAAGACTCTTATCCCTAATTCACTACTCAAAAGCCAGAAATGGAGCTGTGGCTCAAGTGATAGAGCACTAGCCTTGAGCACAAAAGCTCAGAGACAGCATCCAGGCCTTGGGTTCAAGTCCCAGGATCAGCACACACACACACACACACACACACACTGAGTATAGTTCATTTCTTTATTTTTGAGTATATATTTATTTGTTTCCTCCAGAAAATTTTCTGAACTGGAATATTTTTTACCAAGTCAGATGAACATCAAGGGATATATTTAGTCATAAAAACATACTTCTTACAACACAATGGCCTTGAATATGTACATTGGAATGTCATATAGCTTTAAATCATATAAAAAGTCAGTTATTTCCACGTAAGAATAACATTATGTGCAAAAACTAATAAGTGATTCTGTCCTGATTTCTTCTCTTTTTTTCAGTGCTGGGGATCAAATTGAGGGCTTCAGACATACTAGGCAAGAGCTCTACCACTGAGCTATATCCCAATCCTATATAATCTCTTTTTAGTAAGTCTTATTAAGCCTAACATGTTACCATATAATGGCAGATTACATCTTGGACCATTTTTCTACTCCAAATGACCAGATATTTCTTTCTTTGATGCCATTACATATGTCTTTGTAAGATTATACGTAGTATATGTGTTCGTTATTATAAGAAATTTTCTTCATTGCTTACTAAAATTAACCATCTCCTCATTATCCTCAGTTAAAATGCTCTGTTCCAAAAGGTTTCTTGGAGAATCATTTTTTTAATTGTAATTCTCTATAGGAGAGATACCACATAAAACATTTTCAGGTAAGAACCTGCAGAGAATTAAGAGAAAACGTGGTGAATTATGGATGCTTTGGTGCTTGCTGTTTAACATGTACTACAGAAACATTGGTATGTTAACTCTTTGAAATTGTTTCAGAGTTTGGGAGTGGACACTCTTCCTCCTCCTGAACCTAAACCAGCCAGCGCTGAATTTAACTACACTGTGGGCTTCAAAGATTTAAATGGTAAGCATAAAAAATTACTTTTCTTAAGTAATTTGAAATCATTATGATGACTCAAATCAGTGTCACAATTTGAGTATAAAATGTAAGATTCTTGGACATCATGATAATCAGAGTTCAGAATGTATTTTACTGTGTCTAGATTAAATTAAAGTCAATTGGATTGAGATAGAACAATGGAAGAGGTTACGCTGATCGAGATGGATTGTACTCATAAATGGACATGTTGAATTGAAACTCCTTTGTACAACTATTTACAAATAATAATAAAAAATAAAATTATAATTTAAAAGTCAGAAATTTTCTTATGACAAGGAACTCCATCTGCATATGTGAAAAGTCTCAAAAATGTCCTTTTTTTAAAAAAAAGGTGAGAGTTTCTTCTTATTACTACAGAATAGCATAATATTAATAAGAAAATGATCTTCAAGGATAAAATTTAATTTTCCATTTCATGATGATGGATGCTTTTGATAATACATTAATAATTCAATATATAATTTGTTTAAAATATAATACACCTTCATTTATATATCATATATTTTATATGCAATTTACTGTGTGACATTTTTAATTCTCCCTAAGAGTGACACTATTGACATTATTAACAAAGATCTTATTTAGTATAGAGAGAACTTCAGTTCACTTGCTATTCAAATTATAAAAAGTAATCACTTCAAGACTTGGATTGGAAATATTGAAGAAAATCTATCAAATATTTATAGTGCTACAAAGAGTGTGGGGAAAAAAGGGAGAAACTCAATTCTGGAAATCCAGGGTTCCAAGTTTATTTTTATCCCTCCCTGAGTTTCTTTGTTTCTACATTTTCAGTCATGTTTTGATTAGCCAGTTGACACCTATGACTGATTCTCTATATGATAGGACATGTCTTTTGAGTTTGCCTTCTTCCTACCTATATTCTTTTCTATTTACTACATAAGCTTATGATTCCTGCCAGTCAATTCCACCAAGAGAGTCAGTTGCTGAAGTTTCAGAAATGAATGTACTTAAGTTGGGTATGGTCGCACTCCCCTATAATCCCAGCAGCGCTCAGGAGGCTAAGGCAGGAAGATCACAAGTTCAAAGACCCGCATGGGTTACATATGATCAATATAATAAGCTAACATAAGTTAATTTTTGTCTTTCAAAAACTCTGTGTATATCCCCTAATGGAATATAAAACACAGTTGGTTACAGTCCGCTTCCTTCCAGAAATATCTATCCAAATGCCCGGGCAGCCCTCACCTTCCATGCTTTCTCTAGCTTCCACCCTCTCCTACTTTTCTAAAACCCTAAGTCAGATCTTGCAATAAAATGACAAAGAATCCCTGACTTAACAGCTGTTCCTATTCTTTAATTTGACTTTATAGCTATTTATAAGGTATCTCTATGTAGAACATATTTTGTCCTTTTCTTTTCTTCCTATTGGAAACTCCCTCAGATCTCATTCAGTAAATGCAGCGCTAATAATTTCAGGTATCACCATGCCTGGGTGTTTGCTCCTGAATACAAAATGTTTTCAACCTTTTCCATTATGGTAACATCTAAAAATGATGATTTGCAGCTGGGAGCCAGTGGCACATGCCTGTAATACTAGCTACTCAGGAGCCTGAGATTTGAAAATCCTAGTTCAAAGCCAGCTCAAGCAGGAAAGTCTACGAGACTCTTATCTCCAATGCACCAACAAGAAAGCCAGAAAGGATGTTGTGGTTCAACTGATAGAGAGCAACCTTGAGCAAAAAAAAAAAAAAAAAGCTAAGGGACAGTGCCTAGGCCCTGAGTTCAACCCCCAGTACTACCCCACAAAAAAATAAATTTTTAAACATGATTGTCCCCTATTCAATGATTACCATCAAAATGATCAGCTTTTATTATTTCCAGGGGCAAACAGTTGGCTTTTATCAGTCATGTGATTTTTCCCTCCCAGAATCCCTCAATGCACTCGAAGACCAAGATTTAGATGCACTCATGGCGGATCTGGTGGCAGACATACGAGAGGCTGAGCAGAGGACTATCCAGACACAGAAAGAGCCTGCTCAGCATCAGCACCCCTCAGCGCCTCTGGAGGCCTCCAGTTATGGCGGTGCTGCCTCTGCTGATTATGGAATGCCCACTGCGAGGACTGTGAGCCAGTACGAAAATGATCTGCCGCCCCCACCGGCTGACCCCATGTTGGACCTGCCACCACCTCCGCCACCTCCTGAACCTCTTTCTCCGGTAAGTGAGAGGGACAGACATGGAAGAACCATTGATTTCTGTGATATGTCATCTTTGGCCTCCTTTGAAGTGATTGCTACATTCATATGTCTGTAAGCTTGTATGCCCAAAGCTTTGAGCTGCTACAACCAGAGCTGCCGAGCATGCTTATTGCAAAGTAAGAGCTCCCATGAATAAGAAGCAAAGATGGCGGCCCAGTCTGTTTTCTGTTGCTATACCTAAATGCCAGGAAATAGGTCATGTATAAAGAATAAAAGCTTATTTGGCTCCCAGTTCTGAAGGCCAGATATCAAACAGGGTGATACCAACATCTTCTGCTGCATCGTAAGATCTCCAAAGCACTGGTGCTCAACAGCATCACTGCCTTGATATTCCATTCAACCTGGAGTTCATGAATCCTGCCCTTAAGACCTAATAACCTTTTTAAAAAATCCCACCTGGTTCCCCTTGTAGTAACTCGCAAAGGATAGTAAATTTCAACTTGAGTTTGGGTGATGACATTCAATTCAGGGTACAGAAAGAATATAAAGAGTGTTGGCATGCTTTTACATATACTTTGGGAAAACCACATACCAAACTCAGAATTAAAAATGAGTTGTGGTTTTCATGAGAGAGACGGAGAGAGGGAGAGGGAGAGAGAAAGAGGGTGATACAAACTTCTAATCCCAGCAATTGAGAGACAGAGACAGACAGGAAGATCCTGAGTTCAAAGTCATTCTGTGCTGCATAAGCAAGACCCTTTTGAAAGAAAGGTGGGGGGAGGGACAGAGGAATGGAGGGATGGAGTGAGGGAAAAAGAAAAGAAAAAAAGAGAAAGAAGTGACTATGGACTTAAACTCTGAAATCATGAGCCAAAATAAGTCTTTGATCCCTGAAAAGAAAAAGAACATATTAAGGTCATATCTAGAATGTATCACTGTTTGCTTTGAAATTAGATAGATAGATAGATACATACATACATACATATACATGTGTGTGTTTGTGTGTGTGTAGTGTGTGTGTATTCTTCTTGATAATACTCAGCCTTTTGGGGATTACATGGGCTATGGCACTGATTTATGCATTTACATGTTTTGGGGCCCTGGCCTAGTACATAGAGAATAAAAGGTCTTCATTATACACTCTCTGAATCAAATGCAGTTGATTCTGTTGACTTGGTAGCTCTGTTCAATAGGGCAAAAAGAGATCTAATACTAGGTGCTGGTTACTCACACCTGTAATCCTAGCTACTCAGGAGGCTGAGATCTGAAGATCACAGTTCAAAGCTTGCCTTGGCAGGAAAGTTTATGAGACTCTCATCTCCAATGAACAATCAAAAGTCAGAGTAGGGCTGGGAAGATGGCTCAGTGGTAGAGTGCTTGCCTTGCATGCCTGAGGCCCTGGGTTTGATTCCTCAGCACCACATAGGCAAAAAGAAAAAAGCCAGAAGTGGCGCTGTGGCTCAAGTGGTAGAGCGCTAGCCTTGAGCTGAAGAGCTAAGGGACAGCGCCCAGGCCCAGAGTTCAGGCCCCACAACCGGACCCAAAAAAAAAACAAGTCAGAGTAGAGAGCTGTGGCACAAGTGGTAGTGCGTCAGCCTTGAGCAAATAAAAAAGCTCAGAGATAGTTCCCAGGCCCTGAATTTAAGCCACACAACTGGAACACACAGACATGCACGCGCTTGTGTGCGCGCACACACACACAGAAGATCTAAGTATCACTTATACTGTCATAGTTGACAATGGGGAGATAAGGCTGAAAGGTCACGGCTGCTTGTACAGTAGCATTATTTGGGACATTAACTCATATGTCTCCTGAAAACAAAAATAACACTTTTAAGGATTTTTTTCTTAGGCCAAGGCACTTTAAAAGTATTTTAGGCTAAGAATCTAATTCCGTACACATTTGTGTGAGTGATAATAGTCATAGGAATACATATGGCTCTAGTGGTTCTGGAAGTTTCTACAGTGTCTTTGCATGACCAGATTTTTCAATGTAAGTTAAGTATTAAACCTTACTCTGTCACCCTCATTGTTCCATTGTGTGTTTATTATAGAAAAAGTATTTGAAAACTGTTATCAATGTAGAGCTCTTCAAATAGGGCAGATGCATAAAGATTTCAAGGAGGACATGACTTTCCCAAAAGTAAACACAAAGTCAGAAGCGCACTTGAACTCCTAGGAAATTCTACACTTTCAATTCTAAAAAGGCTGTGTCTCATATGAGTCTAAGAACATTGACATAAAAGATCATATGAATTATTTCAAGCAAGTAGAATCTAACCAGAGCAGCTCATTTTTCATCGTTATATATAGAGTCTCTTAATACTCCAGTTCTCATAATTTTAACTTCCTATATTTAAGGGCGTTTGGGCCCATAAAATACCTGTTTGTTTTTTTCTTTCTGCCCGTATGTATTTACCAATGTTTCTTGTTGTTGCTTTAGTGATTTATGAGGTTAAATGTTTGCTGACATCCTAACTTTAGGAGAGTTAAGGCCTTTTTGAAGAATCTAATAAAAACGGCAAGAAGTCAGGTGCCAGTGGCTCACTCCTATAATCCTGGCTACTCCAGAAGTTTGATATCTGAGCCTCAGGGTTTGAAGCCAGCCTGGGTAGATAAATCCTAGAGTATTGCATCTCCAAGTAGCCAGGTAAAAAAGCCAACCTAGAGATGTAGCTCAGATAGTAGGATGCCAGCCATGAGCAAAATAACAGAGTGAGAGTGCAAGGCCCTCACTACTAACTGCATGCAACACACACACACACACACACACACACACACACAGCACAAACCAGTGAGACATGGTAGTACATGCTTGTAATTCTGGCATTTTGGAAGTTGATGCAGGAATATAAGAAGTGCTAGACCAGCCTGAACTATATAGCAAGACCCTGTCTCAAACTCTCCCAACGTCCAGATACACTGTAATAAAAATTAACACTCCTCTAAACAGACATCCCAATCCACGATGCTGCCTATAACTTCAGGAAGAGCTCAGATCCTTTGAGATGGATTCCATTATGGATTCCTTCTATTGGTCTCCTGACCCTATGTGCAAGCCAGTGAAAGGCCTTTGGAGTCTAACACTATAAGGCCCTCTAAGGTCATAAATTCATCTTTTTTATTTTTTTTTTGGTCCGGTCATGGGGCCTGAACTCTGGGCCTGGGCGCTGTCCCTTAGCTCTTCAGCTCAAGGCTAGCGCTCTTCCACTTGAGCAACAGTGCCACTTCCGGCTTTTTTCTTTTTGCTTATGTGGTGCTGAGGAATCAAACCCAGGGCCTCAGGCATGCAAGGCAAGCGCTCTACCACTGAGCCA
>NW_012267240.1:7357597-7365743 GCF_000151885.1 Dipodomys ordii | reverse complement strand
ATATATATATATATATATATATATATATATATATATATATAGTATTTTATATATTATATAATAAAATTTTCAGGTGGTGCTTTCCCAGTAGTTGTCAATTTTTAATTATAAAGACAGAGATAAAGTTTATGGTTTTTCTCTTTATAATATTATTGGCTCCTTTGTGCGGGGATTGCCATGTTTGCCTAGCAGTGGCAGTTTCTTGGTCTGTACATGATTTTTTTTTCCTTTGGTTTATACATATTTTTCTCTGAGGTGGAATCATGGATGTTGAATTTCTCTTACATAAGAAAAGAAAAGACTCTTGGCTCGGCTTACACATAAGCATAACCCTTCCATCCAGGCCTATTTTGAACAATTTAAAACCAATCCGTACATCCAGAGCTCTTTCTGCTGAGAGTTGAGCTTCCCTGACTCACCAGCAGGTGGCGCTACCTTCCGAGCCTGCCTTAATTGGGTCAGAGCATGGCTTTAGTTGACCTCTTGTGCCCATAGTTACTTGAGCATTTTTCACATCCCCCGGGAAAAACTTAAAACTCTGTTGCTTACTCTAGCTGTCCAAGTACTATCTCAGGGAAACCAAATATTTTTTGCTTATTCTCTGGTTTCTAAATTGCCAAGATTTTGAGTAATCTGCTCCTAAACTTACTTTCCCAACAGCCTGTAATTTGATTGTGCAATTTTTGCAAAACATGGGTTATTTTTCTTCCAAGAATGTGTATTCCTAGGGGAAAAGGCAAGGGCTAAAAATACAGCTCAGTAGTGTATCACTTGCCTAGCCTATAGAAGGCCCTAGGTTCAATCCCTAGAACTGCGAAGAGAGAATAAATAAAAACAAAATTCATTGTCAGATAATTTCAAGCCACTTGTTTATAAAAAATAAGGGCCACAAGGGCTGGGAATGTGGCAAAATGGTAGAGTGCTTGCCTAGCATGCACAAGACCCTCAGTTTGATTCCTCAGTACCACATAAACAAAAAATATTTTTAATTATATTTTTAAAGAATAAGGGTCACATTGCATATATTTTCAGAATAGAAATGAAAAGAGAAGTTGCCTCTTAGGTACAAAGGTAGAACAAGGAGAAGATGCGGTCTGTCTGCTCCAGGTGGCCCCTGAGAACAGGAGAATGTAGCAGCTATTTCCTGCTATCATAAAGCAAGAGAGTTTACCATCTTTAGTTTAGATGAATGATGACAGTAAACACAAAGCACAGTCTATCTTCACCCAACAAGGAAGATTCACAATTCTAATTCTAGAAAGGGAAAGAGAATGATCAAAATGAGTTGTATACTCCAGATGTGTGTAAGGCTTTGGGGGTTTGTTTTGGTTGTTTGTTGTTTCCTTGTTGTTTTGTTTTTGCTGGTCCTGTGGCTTAAACTCAGAGTCTGGGTGCAGAGCCTGAGCTATTTTTGCTCAAGATTCAAACTCTACTACATAAGCCACAGCTCCACATCCTGCTTTTTGGTGGTTAGTTGGAGATAAATTCCTGCCTGGATTGGTTTCAAACTGCAGTCCTCAGATCTCAGCACCTGAGTTGTTAGGATTACAGACCTGAGCCACCAGCGCCCAGCTTCCAAATGTATTTTTAAAAACAAAAGCCTAGCACGGCATGGGTTATGAGAAAACTAAGTGAGAGGCATACACGTTAAGGGAGGAACACCATAGGGTTACTACATGTTTTTATGGAAATCAAGTATGCCTGAAACATTTCACTCCCAAGCATTCCATGGAGAGTTAGCATTATTTTGAATTCTATATAATGTCCATAGCTTGTGCTATAATGCTTTTGGAATCATAAATGGAATCAGATGCATTCAATTACTTGTTTCTTCCAAAGCTTGGTAATACAGGAGAACAATCTCATTTGTAACTTTTATTAGAAAAACAAGAAAAGCATTGTAAATAATTTAGGACTAGGATGCTTTTGGATTTAATTGCTTTCAAATGAAAGATAAGAAAGAAGTGATTTTTTTCTTTTTTAATATGTATTTTGTATTGTAAAGATACTGTACAGAGGGGTTACAGTTACATGAGTAGGGTAATGAGTACATTTCCTATTAAGCATTGTTACCCTCTCCTTTGTTTTTCCCCTACCATCCCTTCCCTCCCCACTTCCCCAACTCCCCTCCTCCCCCCTCCCTCACCCTGTACGCCTGATGTTGTAAAGTTCATTTTCAACATAGTGTCTTGTACATCTCATTGTTAAAATAGGTTAACCTGTATCCTTATTTAAGCATTTTGTTTTTACCCATCCCCTCCCCAGAAAGAAATGATTTTTGCACTATATAATAACTCGATTAATGAATTAGAAAGGCAGAGATTTTCTTTCCCTTCGTGAATGTTTTGTCCCATAGAACATTGTATGAATACTAAAGACACAGAGCTTGCTAAGTCATGAGCCATAACTGTGATTCCCGATGCTCCTATGCGTTGATATAGACTTGCTCCTCACTAGCAAATGTGACAAAAGAGAATATGTGAAGAATAGGGTAATTTCATCCTGTTAAAAAGTCAACAGCCTTCTCTTGACGTTTGCGTTTGCTAAATTCTATAATTGTGGACATTTGGATTCAATCTGCTTAGTGATTTCTGCCAAAAAAAAATCCCCTTTCATCATTGTGAAATTATGCACTTGAATACTTTTTTTCTCTCAATTACCAAAAAAAAAGATCAGCATGTATTTTATTTTCTCAAAAATTCCTAAGCAGGAATGAAACATGGTCAGATATCCTTAATTTTTTTTCTTTTTTTTCCTTAATTTTTATAACCGGAAGATTAAACATTTTCAGCCTGAGGACTGGTAGCTATTTTACAACAATAATTCTGAGCAGCGAACAGTAAGTGTGTCTTCCACAGAAAAACAGTAAAGCCAAGCACTGGTGGCTCATTCCTAGAATCCATGCTACTCAGGAGGCTGAGATCTGAGGATGGAGATTTAAAGCCAGCCCTGACAGACAAATCCAAGAGACTCTTATCTGCAACTTACCAGCAAAAAGCCAGAAGTATACCTGTGGCTTAAATGACAGGATGCCAATCTTGAGCATAAAAACTAAGGGAGGGGAAAAAAAGAAGGAAGGAAGCATGGTTGGAAGGAAGAAGGAAGGAAGGAGAGGGAGAAAGAAGGAGAGAGGGAGAGCAAGAAAGATAAAGGAAGGAGAGAAAGGAAAGAGAGAAAAAGAGCAAGAAGGGAAGGAAAGGAAGGAAAGAAAGAAGGAAGGAAGAGAGAGACGGAGGGAGGGAGGGAGGGAGGGAGGGAAGGAAGGAATTTCTATGTATCCATACAGCCTTCAGGTCTCATATCTAAGATCAGATGAATATTTTTGACAGTGTGGGTACTTGGGCCTATTGTTTTAAATATACCAAAAGGCAAATATAAGCCAGAAACTGGTGGCTCACGCCTGTAATCATAGCTACTCAGGAGTCTGAGATCTGAGGATCACAGTTCAAAGTCAGCCAGCCAGGAAAAGTCCATGAGATTTTTATCTCTAATAAACTACTCAGAAAAGCCAGACTAGCACTGTGGTTCAAGTGGTACAGCACTAACCTTGAGCACAAAAGAGACTCAGGGACAGCGCCCAGGTCTGGAATTCAAGTCCCAGGACTGGCAAAAAAAAAAAAAGGCAAATATATCCAAGAAGCAGGTTTTCAAGAGAGAAAAAATATTTCTCAGGCAAATCTGGAAGAAATCTGCTTGATAGGTTCCTGGAAGAAGAAGGAACTGCCCAGATGTCTCCGTGTTGGCTTTGCAATATGCATGAATTAGGAAGGGGAGTCCTTCAGCTGTGCTCACTGCCTGTTCCTCCCCCAGATTGTATCATACACTTCCTCCTGTTGCTTAACTCTGCACAGGACCTACAGGAACTGCCCATCTCCGTCTTTAAACTTGTTAAGGTCAGCATAGGTGGGACAGGAAGCTGCTCACAGCCTAACCCAAACTTTTCTGGTGGTGGTGGTTAGGGAGCTTGAACCCAGGGCCTGGGCACTGTCCCTGAGCTTTTTCACTCAAGGCTAGTGCTGTACCACTTGAGCCACAGCACCACTTCCGGTTTTCTGCTGGTTGATTGGAGATAAGAATCCCAAGAACTTTCCTGCTCGCGCTGACTTTGAACCACATCCTCAGCGATCAGCCTGCTGAGTAGCTAGGATTAACTATCAGCCACCAGCATCTGACCTAACCCAAACTTTGGAAGAGAAAGGCATGTTGCCAATTTTGTGGCCTATTGAATCCCTTTTTTGTGTGTGTGCCTGTTCTAGGTCTTGAATCCAGGGCCTGCGCACTGTCACTGAGCTTTTTGGCTCTACTGCTCAAGCCACAGTTCTACTTACGATTGTGTGTGTGTGTGTCTCTGTGTGTGTGTGTGTGTGTGTGAGAGAGAGAGAGAGAGAGAGAGAGGGAGGGAGGGAGGAGAGAGGGAGAGACAGAGACAGACAGAGACAGAGACATAGAGAGAGATTAGTTGGAAATAAGAGTAGATAAGAGTCTCACAGACTTTCCTGCTTGGTTGGACTGGCTTCAAACCACAAATCCTCAGATCTCAACCTCTTGAGTAGCTAGGATTACAGGTATGAGCTACCAATACCTAGCTCAAATCACTATTATTTCTGCCAGTCCTGGGACTTGAACTCTGGACCTAGGCACTGTTCCTAAGTTCCTTTTGCTCAAGGCTAGCACTCTACCTCCTGAGCCATAGTGCCACTTCTGGCTTTTTCTGCAATTAACTGGAGATGAGTCTCACAGATTTTCCTGCCCACCTGGCTTCAAGTTGTGATCCTCAGATCTCAGCCTCCTGAGTAGCTAGGATTTCAAGCATCAGACACTAGTACCCAGCTCAAATCACTTTTTTATTTTTATTTTATTTTTTTTTGGGGGGGGATCCAGTCGTGAGCCTGAACTCTGGGCCTGGGCACTTTCCCTCAGGTCTTCAGCTCAAGGCTAGCGCTCTACCACTTGAGCCACAGCACCACTTCCGGCTTTTTTTCTTTTTGCTTATGTGGTGCTGAGGAATCGAACCCAGAGCCTCAGGCATGCAAGGCAAGTGCTCTACCACTGAGCCACCTTCCCAGCCCTCAAATCACATTTTTAATTAAGATAAGTCTCACTGGGAAATGACCAGAACTAACATTCTGTAAATATACTACAAATACACTGATCCCAAAGAAAATCCAAACTCTTGATGCATTGCTTTATGAGATAATCTCCTTCATTACCTTCAAAATCAGGACCCTTCGGGGAAACAGACACCTTACCCAGAAAAGCCAGTGATGTCCTGGTCCTTATTGAAGATATGTAAATTCAGGTCCCTGCAACTACCAGCTGTACTGCAAATTCATTCAGTACATCTTTTTTTTCATGGAATAAAATGTAAAAATATTTTCCTATCTGCTTCTAGAGCAGCTGGCTTCTCTATCTACATCTCCTTTCCTTAGTCCACCTTTGATCTCTGCTTTTCCCTTCAAAGAATGGTAGACGAGCCACCAAACATAGGTATATGACTTTAATCCCATGAGGCACTTGGGAAACTGAGGCAAGAGGAGATGTTATTATAAAGCATAGAAGGCAGTACTTTCTCGTTCTGTTTTAGGTCTTGCCTATCAGCAGGCAGTCTTGAAGACAGAGCCACAGCTTGGATGATTGTTTTCAGTTTTGGGAATTGGTTTCTCACCTCCATATTCCTAAGCACACAAGTGCTTCTTCCTTCCGTTTGCAGAAGCCATGTTGAAACCCTAAATAACTAGTCGTGTACAGGTGCTGAAATGTACTGGCTTGTTCTGTGGCTTTCTCCTCAGCTCGTGGTCAAGGTGCACATGCATGATAACAGCACAAAGTCACTGATGGTGGATGAGCGACAGTTGGCCCGAGATGTTCTGGACAATCTTTTTGAAAAAACCCATTGTGACTACAATATAGATTGGTGTCTTTATGAAATATACCCAGAATTACAAATCGGTAAGTCCTTTCCCTGGAAGCACACTGGATTCTAAAAGTTTTGTGGTGGGTGTGTGCTTTATTTTGGGCTTTGGTTCAAGGCTCTCATAATACCCCATGTGTCATTTCTCTAAAGAACATTAATGCTGAGCCGGATCTTGATGGCTCATGCCTGTAATCCTAGCTACTCAGGAAGCTGAGATCTGAGGATCACAGGTCAAAGCCAGCCTGGGCAGGAAAGTCCATGAGACTCTTATCTCCAATAAACTATCAGAAAACCTGAAGTGGCGCTGAAGCTCAAGTGGTAGAGTGCTCGCCTTGAGCTGAAGAGCTGAGGGACAGTGCCCAGGCCCAGAGTTCAGGCCCCACAACAGACCAAAAAAAAGAAGAAGGAAGAGGAGGAGGAAGAGGAGGAGGAGGAGGAGCAGGAGCAGGAGGAGGAGGAGGAGGAGGAGGAGAAGAAGAAGAATGCTTTGCCTTCTTAGTATTACTTTGTAAGGACACTCAGGTTGGAGCAGGTGTCTGGACCTTGGGGAATAGAAGCATTATTATCACCATCTCTCTAATGGTCCATAAGGGAAAGACAGTGGCAGGAGGATTCTTCTTACTGCTTGCTTAGTAAGATGAACAGATTGTGGGAACCTGGGCATCTGTCTGCCGTTAAGAGGTAGTGTCACAGGTTGTTTCCTCAAAGCCCAGTGTGATTCTGTCACAGGCCTCGTCTGCGCTCACTTCCCCTTCCTCCTCCCTCTAACTGGCCTAACCTGCCTCATGGAAGAGTCTCAGCCCCAGAGACCAAAGCAGAGTGGCAGAAATTGATGGCATTTTAAAGGCATTTGAGAAGTGTTCTCTTCCTCCTGGTTCATAATAGAACTCCAAGGCCCATTGTCTTCCAGGCAGATGCCTTCTTTTAGGTTTTTATTGGTTCAGAGTTTAGGGAATGATGCTTTCTGGACCTCACAATTTCAAGCTGTTTGATCTGTTATTGTTTTATCATCCTCCCACACAAAGAGAAAGCACACATCAAACTTAGGGTATTTAAAGTAAAACATACTAACATTAAAAGGCTGATGCCAGTGGCTCATGCCTATATAATCCTAGTCACTCAGAAGGCTGAAATCTAAGGATTGAATTTCAAAGACAGCCTGGGCAGACAATCCTGAGAGACTCTTATCTCCAACTAACCAGGAGAAAAGCTGGAAATAAAGCCATGGCTTCAAGTAGCAGAACACCAGCAAAAAAGCTAAAGGAGGGTACCCAGGCCCTGAGTTCAAGCCCTGAGATGGTCCAAAACCTGACACTGATTATAATAGAAGTGTAACAGAATGATATCATGTAAAATTAAGAAGTTTAGAAACCTTAAGAAAATTGTGAGGCAGTGTTTGATTCAATAACAGCTTGTTTTTCAGTTTGAAACTCTGATATGTTGGGTCTGAAAGAATCTTTTTTATTTCATCAGAGAGGTTTTTGGAAGACCATGAAAATGTTGTGGAAGTCTTATCCGATTGGACAAGAGACACAGAAAATAAAGTGCTATTTCTGGAGAAGGAGGAAAAATACGATGTATTTAAAAATCCCCAGGTAAGAGGACCCCCATATTGTCCAAGTACATAAGGAGTGATGGCTTTTCAATGTCATCTGCATAATGAATGAACTATTACATCACAAAATATCATAAATGTAGTTCTTTCAAGTAAACACAAATTCAACTTTTAGGCTACATGTAAACTATGAAGGCTTTGGAAGATTTAGAAAGAAAAAAATCCAAGGTCCGGACTATATATCTCTGCGTTGTCTAGCTTTCTCTTTTGTCTGAATTTCTGTTGGGCTCCATTAAGCCAGTGTAAAATTGATACACTGTTGATGGTTAAACTTTTCTGCTGTGAACAACAATTTCTTTATTATTCATATTTGGAGGTTTTTGATGCTTGGATCACTCGAGGGTGTGCCTGGAAATGCACGCATTTATTGCCTCCTACAAATAATCAACACAAATAAAAACACTATTGTGCATATTTTAAAATGCTAACAGTGTCACTGAGAACTCTAAACCTTTTCCATTGTGGCCTCAAGCAGCCATATTTTCTTTTTTTTGGAGGGGGGGGGTCCAGTAGTGGGCCTGAACTCTGGGCCTGAGCACTGTCCCTCAGCTCTTCAGCTCAAGGCTAGCGCTCTACCACTTGAGCCACAGTGCCACTTCCGGCTTTTTTCTTTTTGC
>NW_012267240.1:7326820-7355277 GCF_000151885.1 Dipodomys ordii | reverse complement strand
CAAGGCTAGCGCTCTACCACTTGAGCCACAGCGCCACTTCCGGCTTTTTTCTTTTTGCTTATGTGGTGCTGAGGAATCGAACCCAGGGCCTCATGCTTGCAAGGCAAGCGCTCTACCACTGAGCCACCTTCCCAGCCCAGAAATTTATCTTTTGGAAAGCTGTCTTTATCTGTTTTTTGTGTAGCCTTGTTTTACTGCAAGCTACTTTATCATAGGGGGATCCAGACATCCTCGTAGTGAAGTTTTTGGACAGTAATATATTCTTTAAAACTGAATAACTCATCTGTCATCCTATTTAAAGACAAAAACTAAAGGGGACACATATTTGAAGTAGTCGATTGTTTTCCTCAGTGTGTGGTTGAGTGATTTCATTCCTGATCAGTGCTCTGTACAGACAATAGTGAGAAAAATCTGCCCTTTCTCATCCACATGTCATGGCCCTTACAAAAGAGACTTTTTGGTGATTTTTGAAATAACTGAAATTATGGGCCTAGCAGGCACTGGTGGTTCACATCTGTAATCCTGGCTTCTAAGGAGGCTAAGATCTGAAGATTGAGGTTCAAAGCCAGCCCAGGTAGGAAAGTCTACGAGATTCTTATTTTCAAATAACCACCAAAAAGCCAGAAGCTGAGGGGCGGCTCAAATGATAAAGCAGTAATCTTAAGCAAAAAAACTCAAGAAGTGCTCAGGCCCTGAATTCAAGTCCCAAAACTAGGACGAAAAAAAAAATCCCAACTTGGATTTTGGTCTTTTCTTTCTAATTCTAAAACCTAATCCCAATCCAAAAAGAATGAAATGAACTAGAGATGTATATTTCCAGGAAAAATCCTTTCATCAAGTTGTTGTAGATGTCTGTCAGCAATGTCTCGAGTAGATAATTCAGATATCTAATGCTCTTGCATTTCACTGAGGTTGGAAATTCTTTCTGAAGTCTAAGTCCCCACCGTAGCCTGCATTTGTGAGTGTCTACCCACAACTCGGGGCTTTCCAAGTCTGTGAGCATATACATTTGACCTTCCTGTCCAACTGCTCCAAACCACGGTACTGACTCTAAAATATTTTAAGAGCCAGTTAAAAATGAACTGTGCACACAGGACTGGACTTAACCAGAATTGTACAAAAGAAAAAACGGATCCTGAGTGATTTATTCGATAGTCTCTACAAAAAGTTATCAACGTATTAAATATCTCTGCAGCATTGACTTACCTGAGGATCCTTTCATGGAATTTAATCCCATAGATATTTGGCTTTCACAGGTGTCTTCAGAGCATCTGTTCCATGCATAGCTTTGTCTATTCATGGACAATGAACAGATTAAGCTGTCTTTGTCCTCAAGTAATTTACAATCTAGCTGGAGGAAAAAAAAAAGTCATGTGTAAAAATAGTTGAAGCATAACTTCTGGGTTTTATATGGGAACTCTGTTAGGACCGGGGTTAAAGAACAGAATGCATTTTTAGGTTTGGGTTTTGTTTCTTGTTGTTTTGTTTTTATTTTGTTTTTATTTTCCCTGAGACACAGGTCTCACTAGTTTAAGGCTAGCCTTAAACTAAAGAACCTCCTGCTTTAGCCTCTTCAGTGCTAAGATTACAGGCATGTGCCACTACACCCAGCATCAGCATGGTATATTCTTGTGTGTGTGTTTATGTGTGTGTGTGTGTGTGCATGTGCTTGTCCCCAACATTACTTGCTCAAGACCAGTGCTCTGCCACTGGAGCCACAGCTGCACTTCTGGCTTTTTGCTGATTAATAAGAGATAAGAATCTCATGCACTTTTTTCCCAGGCTCTCTTTGAACCACAATCCTCAGATCTTAGCCTCCTGAGTAGCTAGGGTTGCAGGCATAAGCCACCAGATCCAGATGCATGGTATACTCTTACAAGGAAGTACCAAGGACTGGAGACTGAGTTCAACTGGTAGAGTACTTGTTTGGCAAGCAGGAGACCAAACCCCAGTTCTTCTCCCCCTCCCCCCAAAAAGGACAGCAAAGCACAAAATGCTATAGACAAAGCGGAAGAGTTTCAGTAGCAGTCTATGCTGATAGTTATAGTTTTTTCATCACTACGTTAGTTGGTAATTTCCAAGGTGAGGCAGTCAAGGTTAGACTATGTGCCAGCTCAGTGGAGCAGTAAAACTAATAACTGAGCAGTTCCTACGTCCCTAAGCCCTAAGCCTAAGGAAACCCCTATCCACTGCATAGATGCATAGTACTGTGGCTTGTTCACACCCAGTCAATAGGTTGAGAACTGGGTCCTTAGTGTGGCAGGTGGAATCTAGTAGGGCCTAGCAAAAGGTCCTTGAGCCAATGGGGAGGCCCTGTCCATGAAAAAGACTGGGGGTGTTTTCACTGGATTTATACCTCACACGAGAGTGATAGAAAAGGAGCATGTCTGTCACCACCCAGCTCTCTTTGACCATCTGTTTCAAGATGTCGTCCATGCCTTCTGCTGTTGTGTTGTCATGATGTCCTCACCAGAACTGAGCTGACGCCTGTGTCATGCGTGTCCGCCAATCTCCAAAAACATGAGCTAAAGAAACCTCTTGTCTTTATAAGTCATCTGCCTTAAGTATATCAATATGGTGACAAACACCGATGTATAGTTTCACTGGAGAGGCTGAGAAGGGTTCGCTTAAGTCTGTAGGTGTAGGTCCCAGGACTGTCCACAACTCAGATTCTTTCTGCATTCATGGCTTCAAAGTCAATCTGTTTGTTCTGGCCTATCCGTAGCCCCCTTAATGTATGAGAGACTCAGATGTTTTGGCAATGTGATTAAGAAAGTAACATAGAGATGGGCTGGGAAGGTGGCTCAGTGGTAGAGCGCTTGCCTTGCATGCTCGAGGCCCTGGGTTCGATTCCTCAGCACCACATAAGCAAAAAAGAAAAAAGAAAAAAGCCAGAAGTGGTACTCTGGCTTAAGTGGTAGAGCGCTAGCCTTGAGCTGAAGAGCTGAGGGACAGCACCCAGGCCCAGAGTTCAGGCCCCACAACCAGACTCAAAAAAAAAAAAAAAAAAAAAAGAAAGAAAGAAAGTAACACAGAGGATTGTTTTTTTTCTACAAAATTCCTACACTGACAAAACTATGTAAGATTCTTATCATTAAAATCTCTATCTGCAAAAAAAAATCCTTATCTGAAAGCTTCACCACTTAATAGAAGTCTTTTACAAATTACTAATCTCTAAGGGCAGAGTTGGAGAGGAGACAGGAAAATTAATGCAAAGGGAGGCTTTGACCTCAATTATCAGAAACAGCAAGTAAGAAAGAGTCTCCAACGTTCATGGTGTGTGCTTACATAGCCATAATTATAAGGCATCTGCTTCCACTCAGGACTGGAAAAGTGACTTCACACACCCAAGTCTCAGTAGCAATTACCACATGCAGACTAGGTGACAAGGTGTGTGCTCAGACACACTTAAATTCAGTTGTTTTTTTTTTTTTTGGTTTGTAAAATGTTTCTGCCATCGTGCTTTGTGGCTCAGAGGATCCAGTCCAACATAAAATTTACTGGACATGATATAAAGTTATATATTAAAGGAAATTGGAGCCTACTCACACCTATCCAATCCAACATGAAATTTATTGGACATGATATAAAGTTATATATTAAAGGAAATTGGAGCCTGGCGCTGGTGACTCACACCTATCCAATCCAACATGAAATTTATTGGACATGATATGAAGTTATATATAAAAAGAAATTGGACCTAGGGGCTGGGAAGGTGGCTCAGTGGTAGAGCGCTTGCTTTGCATGCATGAGGCCCTGGGTTCGATTCCTCAGCACCACATAAGCAAAAAGAAAAAAAAAAAGAAATTGGAGCTAGGCACTGGTGGCTCACACCTATAATACTAGCTATTCAGAAGACTGAGATCTCAAGATCCACAGGTTCAAAGCAGCCTGGGCAGGATAGTCTGTGAGATGCTTTTCTCCATTAAACTACCAAGAATAAATGGCCAGAAATTGAGCCATGGCTATGCTGGTAGAGCAGTAGCCTAGAGCAAAATAACTCAGGGATAGCACCCAGACCCTGAGTTCAAGCCCCAAGACTGGCAACAACACAAAACAAAACAGAGTAAATGGTTTGACTTCAAATGCTGCTATTCATAATAAATTATCTTTTTAAAAAAGAGTTTAAGGAGAGAAATCCGTTTGCAAATTTATGGGTCAAAAGATGCTTAATTAGAAAGGAATTCCAACAACAAGTTGATTTGTCTAGATTGTGTCTTGTGGTAACAGGTCACCCCAGTCCAAAATGAAGAACAAAGTGGGTGCTAAGGAATTTTCCTGCTAATTCTGCTATACTCTATCCCATTTAAAGGTGACTACACTTTGTGGAAGTCTTTGTGTTAGCTTTACTCCCCAGAAGAAGGAGTCACATATGAACCTAACTAGCTACAGCTCCAGTGAGGACCAGGAACTTGGGCAATTCTGCAGAGCCGTGGCTTAAGTGTACCTGTGCTATTAGCTCCGTGTGGTATAGTGTTGTCAGAATAACAGATACTGCTCTATCTGGAATTTATTCAGAATGATTGTTGAAAGGGTACAGAGGCAGATGATGGAGTGAGAGGTAATAAGGATGACCACACCTTCCAACTAGCAGAACGGGGGATGAAGCATTATGGAGATCGCATAAGCATCTTAGACCCATACTTCCCTTAGACTTTCATCCCTGCTATTCTCTATCTGTCCTGTTCATTGTCATTCCTCACCATCTTGAGAGACCCCTTTCTCTGCTCATTCACCTCCTTCCTGCTGCACACCCATGTATGTCCAGCCTCAGGTTGTGGCTACTTCTGTGAGTGGAGCACAACAATTTGTGTTTGCATGACCCTTAGAAATGTAGATCACCACGTAGATCTGTCTGTGGACATCCAATGTTCTCATTAGAACTTTGAGTGGATACAAAGAATGGGATGGCCAGTTTAGACATTATCCAGTAGAAACTAAATATGTGAATTTGGTTTTTACCAGCATCCACTTGTTTTTTGCAGGTACTAGGGGTTCAACTTGGCTGTCTCATTTCCTAGGCAGCTGTTCTACTACTTGAGCCACTTCACCAACCCATTTGTTATTATTGAGGTAGGGTCTTGTTTTATGCCCAGGCCAGACTGGGCTGGGATCCTTCTACTTATACTTCCCTGTTATGCTGGGGATGACAGGTGCACAGCACCTCACCCAGCCATTGGTTGAGAGGGATCCTCATGAGCATCATGTTTAGGCTGGCCTTAAGCCAAGACGGATCCCCTGATCATCACTTCCCAAGTAGCTAAGATTATAAGCTTAAACTAACATGCTCACTTCAGCATTTATTCAAGAAGCACCTAAGTAAGATTTTGTTTTGATAATAGGCTTTATTTTGTTTACTCACAAAAAATGAGCAAAAAATATGTAGGGCCTATACATAGCCCAATGTACACAGTCTACCCAGTTGTCAACATGCTCCATCATCACAGTGTATTTGTTACCCTCAGTAAATCAACACTGACTCATCTTTGTCACCCATTGACATTCATTCCTTTTTTTTCTTTTTCTTTCTTTTTTTTTGGGGGGGGCAGTACCAGGACTTAAACTCAGGACCTTGCACTTGTTCAGCATCCTTGCTCACAGCTGGCACTCTACCTACTTAAGTCACTCATGCAGACTAGCTTTACACTGGTTACTTGGAGGAGGAGTCTAGTGGACTTTACTCCCTGGGATGATTTTGAACTTCAGTCTTCCAGATCTCAGCCTCCTGAGTAGCTAGGATTACAGGTGTGAGCCACCAACGCTCAGCTTATAGCTCACCCTTGATATTGTACAGTATACTTTTCAAATATTTGGTATATTTTATTTTATTTCCTTTTTGCCTCCTTGAACCATTTGAATTCCATTTTCTCAGCAGATTTATCCTTATTGTAATCCATTCGTGGGCTTGAAAGTCTTCTTCATTTCTTATACTGTTCTTTGACAAATTATATTTATAAGTCAATAAGTAAGACGTTGTTTTTGGCTACCATAAGGCATATTAGTGTCAGAACAAAGTACTTAAATCATACAATGGATTAAAATAAAAAGACATTTTAACGCTGACATTATGTTGGCATAAAAAGTAAAAAGTGTGGAACATCTCAGAATGATATAAATAGATGGAGCCTCCCTCCGATTAACTCAAGGATCCAGAGATGAAGGTTCTATATCAATTGTATTCTTCATTTTTACACCTGTGTGAGTACATTTTTATAGATGAAAGTGTTAGAAAACTTGGGTTCACATTAATAAATAGATAGGAACAGAAGCATGCCATTCAATTCTCTGACCTCCTTCTGAATTATTAGCTAAAAGTCACAGAAGAATCAAGGATGGTTCTTTTCATCCATTGGCTGATGAGATAATTAGGTCCCTTCCATTGTGTTAAAAGCAAAGAATTAGACATCACTTGGCTTCCAGTAGGATTAGTTATAAATCCTCTCCTTTTTTTAAATAGTGTTTCAACTTATCCCTTTGTTTCGGGTCTTTGAGCTTCATACCCCAGGACAGCAAGGTCCTTGTGAATGTAAGAGTTGCCTTTTCCTTTCTAAAATGTGAAAGGGTAATTGTTGTGAGAACTGCCCAGTCTCAAGACAGATCTACTTTCGGAGCGAAAAAATATCCAGAGAAGTTGAAGATGTAGAAATGGATGCCAGTGTGTCCCTGGAGAGGCTTCACCTATGTACTTTATTTCCTTACAATATGAAGGTGTATTGTGAGAATTCAAAGCCTTAGTAATTGTGAACAGCTCTCCAGGAAGGGATGTTCTGGAATGGGCTGCTCACAATTGACTTGACCTAGACCTTGATCTATGCCCTAGAGTTTTAGGCAGGAAGATAAAGAAGCTTGAATATCAGTCTAACCTCAGGCTGAATCATCATCTTGTGGGCAGAAAATCCCAAGACTCTGGATTCATGGAGTTTGGACTCAGGGTTGGGGGAGAGATCATTAGCTTCAGGTGGCCTGTCCTTGAGCCCTACAACTCACCATTCTGAGTAGATGAATGACTAGGCTGAGGTAACAGAAGAAGAAACCCTCTAAAGCAGATCAGGGCAGGGTCATAGATAGAGGCTGTGACCATGATACCCCAAAGTATATAGCCTTGGTATATTGGCTATTTGGAGCTGGAAGACTTCAGAAGCAAGAAATTCTCTATGACTCCTGCCTTCCTCCCTCCTTTCTCCATGTATTCCCCAAAGCAACTTTTAGAAACTAGAATGTTCAAAGCAAGCCATAAAACCCAGGAAGACCACTCTTGGATCTCCTCCTCTTCATTCAGGTCCTCAGGGGATGAGTGGCCTGCTCCTATCCTGGAAGAAATGTCTGATCAACATAGAAAGGAATCTGAACACAGGCCTTGTTGAATCCACCATTGGTTTATTTATTATATGATGTTTGGTTTCCTCCAAAGTCTGCCCACAAACTTAGCATAAAATACAGGTTTCCCTGAATCGTTGAGTCTTCATTTCTAAAGGTTTCCACAAGACATAAAACTTTGATTAAATAAATGAGTGAAGCTTTCATCTGTGTTTGCTATAGGAGAGTTGCTATGACTGCCTGCCATGTATGGGTAGGGCAAGAGAATTTCTTTTTTCCCCCTTTACCAAGCCCTCTTTCCAGATGGTACTGCTTTGTTCTGGGGAAAGCGATTTGAGGTAGTAGAACATCCTTGTCTTACTAGAAGCAGCTTTTAAAAATCAATGTCAGTGATACACGCATCACTGACATTGCCTCCGTAGGGAAGTCAAGGTTTTTTTTCTTTGCTCATCACTGAGTTTATGGCTGAGATCTCTATAATGGATAACAGATTAACAAAAGAAGAATGCATGATTTTATTTAATACAAGTTTGTGGGGGAGGAGGGAGTCCTGGAGCTTGAACTCAAGACCTGGACACTGTCCCTGAACTTTTTTTTTTTTTTTTTGCATACAACTAGCACTCTACTTGCACTGTAGAGCTCCACTTCCAGCTTTTTCGTGATTAATTGAGATAAGAGTTTCACAGATTTTCCTGCCGGTGCTGGCTTCAAACTTTCATCCTCACATCTTAGCTTTTGAGTAAGTAGGATTAGAGGCATGAATTACTGGCACTCAGCTTAATATAAGTTCTCTGTAACACTGGAGTCTTCAGAAATAAAGACACCTTCCAAAAAAATAAAACAGGGAAAGTTGAGTTGTTGTTTTTTTTACATGGTCTCATATGATTGGAGAATAAGATCCAATCATCCCACACCAAGAAACTTGCAAAGCCTGCTTGTTCAGATTCTTTGGGTTCTGTGACTTCAGAGACAGGGACTTGGCTTTTTGCTTGAGGTTAGAATGGGAACTTTTCGGGTTTTTTTTATCATTTTTCTCCAGAATTATAGCATTTATTTTCTTGTATGGAAATTTTCTTTTTTAAAAAATAAGTTTTTTATTGTGAAAATACCATACAGAGGGGTTACAATTACATGAGCAAGGTAATAAGTATATTTCTTATTAAGCATTATTGCCTCCTCCTTTGTTTTTCCCCTACCATCCCTGCCCTCCCATCTCCACAATTACACTCCCCCCCCACACACCCCACCCCTAGAACTTTTCTTATGAGGATCTTTAGATCTCTGGCCTGCTTTACAATAAAGTCAGAGAAGTCTTTTACAATCTGCTTCATGACCACCAAAGTTGTTTTTAATCTCTCAAATGTTCAAGTACATGTCATACATCTCATTACCTGAAACAAAAGTGTGTGTGTGTGTGTGTGTGTGTGTGTGTGAGAGAGAGAGAGAGAGAGAGAGAAATCTAAAGCCTAAGGACTAGTTCTGACTATGAGAAATTATTCAAATACTAACACTAGCCACTTTTATTACTGTTCAAGCATTCAAGCATCAGTTCTCCATAGAACACTGTGTGTATAATAATTATTCAGGAAATATATTGCAATGCAGATTTCCAGGTCCATCCAGGTCTTCAGATCAGTAGTAAGAGAGCTTGCACACATGCCTTTTCTCGAGCATCTAGGCTGACTGGGATCACCCTTGGGAACGCATTGCTGTGACCTGGGTGTTTGGGTCACTGTGTTCCTCATGTGTGATTGCTACTGTAAGTACATCGTAACTTCTTCACGATATTTTGGAAAACTCTGTTTTCACCCTAAAAATCTAAAACACTGTGACAGAGGTCACTCCTAGTGATTATGTAATCAGCTGTAGTGGCTACAGAGATTAGTAAGAAATTAACCCTTGAGTGCTAATGTTATATGGAAACTCACATACTTTATTTTTAGCCATCTCATGGGTATTCAGAATGGGATGATACATAGATGATTATTAACCACACTCAGAGACTTCCCCCATTTATGTGTGTTTGTGTGTGAGTGTAAGCGTGTGAGCACGTATGCTGTCCTGGAACTTGAACTCAGGGCCTGGGTTCTAGGAATTTTTTGCTCAAGGCTAGCACTCTACCTATCACTTGAGCCACAGCTCCACTTCCAGCGTTTTTTTTTTCCTTGTACTTTATTGGAAATAAGGGTCTCACAGACTTTTCCTGCTAAGGCTGACTTTGAACTGTAATCCTCAGATCTTTGCCTTTGGGTAGCTAGGATTACAGGAGTAAGCCACCGGCCCCTGTCTGTGTGTCCTTTTGACATGGTCTTCCCTGCTTTTATTTAGGCCTCTCTCTTTCCAGAAATACCCTTCTACTTCTGAATACCCTAGAAGTCACCATTTAGGGAACTATATGATGATTGACACACTGCTTTTATTTTTTGTTTTGTTTTGTTTTTATGCTAGCATTGGGATTTAAATTCAGGACCTAGATACTGTCTTTTCGCTTTTCCAACTCAAGGTGAGCACTGTACCACTTAGACACAGCTTTACTTCTGGCTTCTTTGGTGGTTAACTGGAGATAAAAGTCTCATGGACTTTTCTGTCCCAGCTGGCTTCAAACTGCAATCCTCAGATCTCTTGCCTTTGAGTAACTAGGATTATAGTAGTGAGGCATAAGTGCCTAGAACATACTGCTTTAAAAATTAAAATGAAAAACAACCACCAACAATTACAAAAATCCAGATTTCAAGCTTTACCTAAGAGCCTAGAATCTCCAGTCCACAGGCCTTGGGCTTCTGTGGGGTGCCCACTAGCCAAGTAGTTGAAGTTGAGATGTGAGTTCAGCCTTCACTTCAATCCCTGGTGGGTGAAAGTCTGCCAGCTTCCTGCATGTAACACCAATGTTCTTGGCTATGGAATCTGACCATTACATGACCCTGCATGTAACACCAATGTTCTTGACTATGGAATCTGACCATTACATGACATCATGTCCTTGGCTGGTATTTCCTGTCTTCTTTTCTCATGGTGCACTAAAGGCAGGGGAAGTAGGGGAGGGGAGGTGAAGGTTTACACAGTTAATTCTCCTGGTAGACTCACAGTGTCTTCTGTGGTGTCTGTTTATTTCACACAAGATTATCTTCCTTTTTTAATTTAAATTAATTTATTATTATTTTTGTTTATGTGGTACTGAGGAATCGAACCCAGGGCCTCATGGATGCTAGGCAAGCGCTCTACCCCATGCCACATTCCTAGCCCCAAGATTATCTTCTCTCTCCAGCAAGACCGAATTCCTTGCAGTATTTCCCAGAGTAATGAATACTTCCTGAACTGATCTTTTAACTTTTTATTTAGAATTTCTACTTGGATAACAAAGGAAAAAAAGAAGGCAAGGAAACCAGCGAGAAAATTAATGCTAAGAACAAGGAGTCTTTACTTGAGGTAAGCTTCATTTTGCAGAATGGAAGAAAAGAGAGCATTTTCTGTATCTATTTTTAAGGTTGCTCCCTGGAACAATGGAAAATTCTGAGACAGCACTGAAATTTTAACTTGGGTTTTTTTTTTTTAAATAAATCATTACTGCAGGACACTGATGCCTCACACTTGTAATCCTACCTACTCAGGAGGCTGAGATCTGAGAATCTAGGTTCAAAGCCAACTGGAACAGAAAAATCCATGAGACTCTTATCTCCAATAACGAGCAAAATGCCATATGTGGGGGTGTGGCTCAAATGGCAGAGGGCCAACCTTGAGTGAAAAGGCTTAAGGGACAGAGTCCAGGCCCTGAGCTCAAGCCCCAGTGCCAGCACCAAAATAAATAAATAATTTTTAATCATTACTGAAGTTTAACTGTTTAGATAATTCAACTGTTTCTTTGAGTCAGTGATCCTAAACTATGGCTTTAGACAATATACTTTGCTTTTCGTGAAGTTAAATTAGTAATTCTTTTCTGTTCAAGGCTGGTATTTTACACTTGAGCCATAACTCCACTTTCAGTAGCTTTGGCTGGCTAATTGGAGATAAGAGTCTCCAGGGTTTGTATACCCAGGCTGGCTTCGAATCTTAGTCCTCAGATCTCAGCCTACTGAGTAGGTAGGATTACAGACCTGAACCACTGGATTAGTAATTCTTGACTAAAAAGAAATGAACCATCACTGTATTTGATTCTGGTGCCCTGCATCTTGTATATACATTTTTCTAATTTGGGGAGGGGAAGGGAAATGACAAAATGCAGAAACAAGGATACTGGTTGACCCATTGTAACAATGAGATTTACAAGACACTGTTGAAAGGAACTTTACAACAACTTCGGGGGGGTGGTTAGGGAGAGGGAGGAATTGGGGAGGTGGGGAAGGAAAGGATAGTAGGGGAAAAACAAAGGAGATGGTAACAATGCTCTACAGGAAATGTACTCATTATCTTACTCATGTAACTATAACCCCTCTGTAAAGTATCTTTACAATAAAAAAAACTTTTAAGAAATGAACCCTCTTAAAAATCAACTGAGAATACTCCATATGCCCATTGCTTAATTGCTCCATGGAAATGAGATACAATTTCAAATCTATGAATATTCTGAACTGCTCTCCCACTAGTCACATTTGGTAGAACCATGAGGTTTACAAGCTTCACCTGAACCTCAGTTTCTAAAACAGACTGAAAGCTGGCACCAGTGACTCACAGCTGTAATCCTCGCTATTCATGAGGCTGAGATCTGAGAATCAAAGTTGGAAACCAAACCAAGAAAAAAAAAGAAAAAAAAAGTCTTGGGGCTGGGAAGGTAGCTCAGTGGTAGAGAGCTTGCCTTGCATGCATGAGGCCCTGGATTTGATTCCTCAGCACCCCATAAGCAGAAAAAGCCAGAAGTGGGGCTGAGGCTCAAGTGGTAGAGCACTAGTCTACAGCTGAAGAGCTGAGGGACAGTGCCCAGGCCCAGAGTTCAGGCCCCACAACTGACAAAAAAAAAAGTCTTGTGACACTTTCATTTCCAACTAACCAGTGAAGTACCAGAAGTGGAGTTGGGGTTCAAGTAATAGAATTCCAGCTTTGAGAAGAAAAAAAAAAGCTAAGGAAGAATGTCCTGGCCCTGAATTCAAGCCTTAGTACCAGGACAAAAGACAGAGGTAAACCCAACTCAGATTGGATCACCACAGAAACTCAGGAGCAAGGTGAAAGCTTGGATGTCTATGATGAGCACTCCTGGATTATATTCCCAAAGCAACTGATTTTGTTTTAATCCCTAATGAATTTTCACTTAGTAACTGAGGCTCTGTTCCCAGCCCAAACTGAAGAAGACATGAGTGTTGGATCACAGGCCATAAAGTGTCATGTTAAAGTCCCAGACCTACTGGTTTACTGTGCTCCAATAGGGTCAATTTTTTTCTCTTGTTAGTACTGCTCTTGAAAATTCAGCACCTTGTTAACCCTTAGGCTGGTTCACTGATGCTGAGAAGCTCTCTTTCTGGTTTATCAAGGTCTTCCCAGGCCCTTGTACACATTTCTGGTCCCTATGCAGGTTCTAGCCACCCTGGACCAAATAAAACAGACACCAGAACTTGCTGCTGCTGCTCCTGAGTATGTGCTTAGACACTGGTCAGGGTCACAGACACAGATTGCTCAGACACAGACAGGGTCAGGCTCTTGGGTCCTGAGCATAGTGGGTCTGCCAGGGAGGCCCAGGAGTAGAAATGGCACTTGCCAGTGAGATTGGAGGTTGGCTATGGGTCAGGTACCTGGTGTCATGGTGAGGACAGGAGAGACTGGATTCTGAGCACATCTTGTTTTAAAGTTGAGAGACATGCAATTGATTTTTTTAATATATGCCACTTTCCAGTTTTGAAAAAAATACACACACACACACAAATAGAGAGAGAGAGAGAGAGAGAGAAGTACTTGTTTTTCCTTTCTGATATTGTGGCATTAAATTTTTCCTTCTTCATTATGTAGAAGTAGATATTATAATTGTTCTATTCACTAATAGTGAAATAGTCATTTTCTTACTTACCTGGAAAGTACTAATTTCTCCATTTTCCAACTTATAGCAAGAGGAACAGGCTTTATTAAATGCTTCGTTTTATAGTATGTCAAGACAGCACTCATAACTGACCTCATGAAGTTGGTTATTATTCTATTTTTTAGAACTAAGGAGCTGAGGTTAATGGCCTATTGTCCAAGAGATGTGTGGTCTCCAAATCTTGGGTCTGACTCAGAGTTAGGGCTTATTCTTTTCTCCTTTTCAGCAATATGTGCATATAATGTCAAAATGTGCACCTGATCAGAGTTCAGAGTCGTAGACAAACTTGATTTTAGGGTAAAGCTAACTTGCAGTTCTGTTTAAATATAAGCAAGAAGGTGTTTAATTTTTTGTGTGTTTTCTGTCTTTGGAATTTTTGTTTCAGGAAAGTTTCTGCGGAACATCCATCATTGTCCCCGAACTTGAAGGAGCTCTTTATTTGAAAGAAGATGGAAAGAAATCCTGGAAAAGACGCTATTTTCTTTTACGGGCTTCTGGGATATATTATGTACCCAAAGGAAAGACTAAGGTCCGTACGCAGTAATAGTCATCTTTCCATTACTGTAACAAAATACCTGAGATAATTGACTTTTAAAAAGTTTGGGAGGTTTCAGTGCATGGCTCACTGGCCCAGTGTTTTGGGTAAGGCAGCACATCACAGCAAGAACACAGCAGAGGAAAGCATCATAGCCAAAAATGAGGGAAGACCAGATTCCCACAATGCTCCTGGAGACCATGCCTCCAATGATATAACTTCCTTCCAGTAGGCCCCACCTCCTAAACGCTCCACCAGCTCCTAATAGTGCCTTAGGCTGGGATCAAGTAGAATTTCAGGAGACATTCCAGATACAAACTATCACAGTGACAATAATCATAACAATGATAATAATAATAACCAGAAGTACATTCATGAGAATAAAAACCTCACAAGTTCCTCAGGTGACAATATATTTGCTCAGATGCAAAATACTTTTGTAATAGTAAAATACTGGGAAAAATTCTGTACCTATAATATAATGATGAAAAATAAATCACTTTTCCTGTTCAGTGGAGAGCTGTGGAGCCACAAAATGGATATTATATATCCATTCATGGTCCTGACATACACCTCCCAAGATACAATGTTTTAAAAAAAGAAACAAGTCTTAGAACACTGTTTGTAGTAATATCCCATTCATGCTTTAAAATTTTTGTTTGTTGGGCTGGGGTGTAGCTCAGTGATATCATTCCAAAAGCCCTGAGTTCAGTCCCATAAACAAGTGTGTCTATAAATATACATACACATAAATATACATACATATACAAAACTGTGTGTATGTATAAATATATGAAGCCAGACCCCTCAAGAGGCTGAAATTCAGAAGATCACTATTTGAAGTCAACTACAGACAGAAAACTCCATCTCCAATCAACCAGCAAATAAGTGTCTACCCACAAACATTTGGAAAAATACTAACAAACTACTCCCTGTAGTACCTCCGAAGAAGAGGAAGAAAAAGAGCTAGTGAATGAAAATGTATATTTAATCTTTTAATTATGATACCTATGCATTATTTTGTAATTCATAAAATTAAAAGTGCAAAAATACAGAAAAAAATGAGGAGGAAAATGGACTGATTTATTTTTCACAAAAAGGAATATTTTGTGCATTGAAGTGTAGCCATTTCATCTTTTATTCAATTAACAAGGTAAATAATGATAGAAACAAGAAAGAGGGAAAAATTGTCATGAAGCAAATGTGCCGATGAAGTGTAAGCAGATCTGTAGATTAGAGGTTGCCCAACTCCACAACGCCCATTATCCCTGAAGGAGAGGTTGCTGTCTCCATGGCAACCCCTCCAGCAGAAACCCGAAAGCAGAAAAGAGCATGGTGTGTGTGCTAATTTTCGGAGCATCATCAAATTCACCTCTCGTTCTTCTTCCTGAGGAGCATTTTGGTTGTTTTGTTGTTATTCATGCTCAATGCTAAATTCCATCACTGACTTAGAATCGCAAAAGCCAAAATGATGTTTCTGCCTACATGGCCAGCTTACCTTGATTGAATTAATAGCAATCACACAAGTTCAACAGGTTTTGACTCTGGGAGTCCATTCAGGTGCGGGAACCGACATTATCATCTGTCACTGTATTTCAGGACTGGTGACACACTGTCACATCTGGTCACACTCTTTGTCATTCATCTTTTACGCTGGCATAGCATTGAGAAAACTATAAGTGGTCGATGTTTATATCCATTAGCTACAAAATTCAATATTTTCTCTACTAAAATGGAGCTCTTGGTTATGCCATCAGAAAATACTAAAGGAAATGATTAACTGTCACCTCAGTTGAGATCATTTTTTCCTCTCTTTTTGCAGACATCCCGAGATCTAGCATGTTTTATACAGTTTGCAAATGTCAACATTTACTATGGGAGTCAGTGTAAAATGAAATACAAAGCACCCACCGACCACTGCTTTGTTTTAAAGGTATGTTATAAGAAGTCCTTGCTTTCGATTTGTTGGTTAATATTTTCGTCTAAGGGAAAACAAATGTCCTATGTGATACAGTTAACTGTATGTGTCTCATAATACAATTTTTGGTTTAACACCCAACTAAAGGAGAGTCAATCCATTTGAGAGATTTCCCCTACAGTATGTTATCAGAACTAAAATCTTGAAATTTCTCTAAGGGGTTCCTTATCACTTCTGGAAGTAAAAGTTCTATATTAGAGGAAACTATTTTATAATTTTATTTATAAAACAGGTACATGGACAGTTCCTTGTTCATATATTGAGTTCATTCTACTGTAAAAAGCTTTAGAAACTATGAACTTGCCTAGATTTTCTAGAAAACATACAAAATAGTTTTTTTTTATTTCCAATAGGCTGTTTACAGTAAAGACCTACCAATAAACAGGATTTATTTAACAGTGCCCTAACAATGCTTAACTCGTGCCCCAGTCCTGTAACCCCTATTCCAGTGTGAACTATCCCTTACTCTTCTGGGGGTTTGTGTTTGTTTTTTGTTGTTGCTTGAAACAGAATCTCACTATATTAGCCAGGCTGGTCTGGAACTTGCTGTGTAGCCCAAGCTGACCTTAAGCTTGAGATTCTTCTACCTCAGCCCTCTTGGGTGCTGGGATTATAGCTGAGAACCACCATGACCCCTGCTTCTTATTCTTCTTTGTATACCCAGGAATTAATCTTTTTCTCAGCATCCAGCAGTGTTGGTGGAACAAATAATGATGTCTTTGTTCTAGTTATGGCTCTACATCTACTTTTGGCTTCAAACAAATTGCTTCATTTCCTTGACCTCAGTCTCTTCATTGTGTAAAGTTAGAGGACCTGTAATATCCCTTTTAGCAATAACGTTCTGAAAGGGACTTTAGCCTTGACCTTCGTGTGCTAAAAGAGCTTCTCTCTTTTCGTCGTCAGGCACTAGCAAATCATTGAGGAAGGATCTGGGCAGTCACATTAACCCAGCGTTTTCTTAAACTCTTTGGCAAATAATTTTTCAGCCAAAGACTCAGTGAGGCAGCAAGCATAAGGTGTGATGGAACACTAGCATGAAGACAGGCTCTGTGAGGTCCTAGGAGCTGCAAGGAGCCTGCTGCCCACTAGGTAGCCCAGCTTAGAATCACAAACTCTGAGGACAACAAGAGCCCTTAGAAGTATCTGGTTTATGTTCAAAGCTATTTTATTGAAATCCAGGCATGGTAGTGCATAACTGTAGTCCCAGCAACTTGGAAGATGAAGGCAAATGATTCTCAAGTTCCAGCTAATCTCAAGCTCTAGGCTAAACTGGGGGGGGGGGGGAACAGATAGTAAGACCCTGTTTCCAAAACAAAATTAAAATAAAAGGGCTGGGGACATGGTTCAAGTGGTAGAGCATTTACCTAGCATGTAAGAAGCCCTGGGTTCAATCCCCAGTTCGGTGGGGGAGGGGAGAAAAGAATTCTCCTTATTTAAAGGAATGACTACATTTTATTATATTTGGATGCATAATATATTTAAGAAATTGCTTATGGTATTGCTTAAATGGAGACCTCTAAGCAAACAATTGCATAAAAGCATTTTGTTGCAAGTATAATTTAGGGTGTTCCCAGAAACTCAATTCTTACATAAGATGCCACCAAAACAAAAACCACCAAAACAGTAACTACACCAAGGTTACAAAAAAAGTCAACTTAATGTCTCAAAGTCACTTATTTTGTTGGCCAGTACTAGAACTCAGAGCCTTATACATCTCAATTAGCTTTTGCCCGCAGAGCTACATCTCCATTTTCTGCTTTTTTCTGGTTAATGGGGATAAGAGCCTCTGATTTGTCTGCCAGGGCTGGCTTTGAACCGTGATCCTCAGATCTCAGCCTCCTGGGTATCTAGGATTACAGGCATGAGCCACTGGTGCCCAGCAAGAAGTCACTTTCTATGAACAATTAGAAACATTATTTGCTAAAGAGAGTAAATCTTGTCCCCCTTATTGAACATAAGACAAAGAATACCATTAAAGAGCTGTGCTTCTGCCACTGAAAGACCAGGGCTTTGGTTTTGTTTGGTTTTTCTGTCAGGAGAAAATGCTGCAGGTATTGGTGAAATATCTCATTCCATATTTTTCATCAATCTGACCTTCTGGTTAATGATGTTTGCTATTGGACTACATTACCTGAGTGGATACATATTTCCAACAAGGAGCATGATTATTGGAGGAACATTTGCAAAGCTAAAATCAAATATTATTGAGCAAGGATTGAACGTGCAAGCACAGTAAAATGAGCAACATCCATCCCAAAGTGTTTGCTACCATCTGCTGGCCATACTGAAAAGCTACAGCACCATTCAGGAGAAAGGACTCATGCCCAACAAGATAGGAACTGGCTCTCTCACACATTGTTCTACAAGTTCTGAGACTGAAAAATATAAAGAAATCTGTCTGTGTAACAAATATAAAAGAAGCAGGCACCCATGGTTCATGCCTATAGTCCTAGATACTCAGGAGGCTGAGATCTGGTGATCATGGTTCAGTGCCAACCTGGGCCTGAAAGTCTGTGAGACACTTGTCTCCAATAAACTACTAAAAATCTGGGACTGCGGCTCAAGTGGTAGAGCACTAGCCTTGAGAAAAACAAGCTCAGAGACGGTGCCTAGGCTCTGAGTTCAAGTCCCAGGACCTGTACACACACACACACACACACAGTGTATAAGGATAGATTTTCTTCAATTGGCTCAAAATGCCAGAGAGAGAGAGAGAGAGAGCAAAAGAGAGAGAGAGAATGAGGAGAATGAGGAAAAGAGAAAGAAAGAAGGAAAGATAGATTTTATCTAATTTTTTCGTCTGGTACCTTTAGTGTTGGTATTTTTGCTTAATAGATGAATATAGAAATTCTAAGTAAAAAGACAAAAACAATAATCACCAGTTTTATCATGTGTAAAACCAAAACTGACTAAGGTTTTATAAAGCCCTCACAAGCGATGTGTATCATTAGCCTCTTGAATAAATCTAGTATCTCAGAGGCTGGATGATTGGGGCCACCAACTGGTGCAGACATTACCTCTCTGATTTCAGTTGACATTCAAAGACACAACGCCCTTTTCTCAGCTCATCTTTAAGAATTAGCCATGTGCTTGAAAGTCGGTGATTGCGCTGAAAGTCAAAATGGAAGTATCTACGTAGCACCCTAAAACAGGAACTGAACCTCTTTGCTCCTTTCCTGCATAGATAGATACTCCCAACTCTAGGTAATAACACACATGCATGCGCTCACGTGCGCACACACACACACACACACACACACACACACGCAATCAAACCCAGTTTGATTGCCTGCCTTACCTATGGAGTAAGCAAGAATATCTATGAGTGATCAGGAAATGTGCTTATTTGTGTTTGCTTGTTTGTTTGTCGGTCATGGGGCTTGAACTCTGGGCCTGAGCACTGTCCCTCAGCTCTTCCGCTCAAGGCGAGCACTCTACCACTTGAGTCACAGCACTACTTCCAGTTTTCTGGTGGTTAGTTGGAGATAAGAGTCTCACGGACTTTGCTGCCTGGGTTGGCTTTGAACCACGTTCCTCAGATCTCAGCCTCCTGAGTAGTAGGATTACAGGCATGAGCCACTGGTGCCTGGCTTATTTGTTTTTTTTTTAGCAATCAGTTGTATTGGAATGCTTATGGTGCACCAGGCATGTTAGCACTGGGGAATCCTTAGCAATAAATAAAATAGAGTTCCTACCCTCATGGGATACCCACACAGTCTATCACAGGCAGAAATATAAAAACTACAAGGACAGTGGGTAGAAGAGAAAAGAATGGCAAGTGTCTCTTTGTCTCCTTCCAGGCTGCCATGTTCAGGAGACATGGATCACCTCTGTTTACCCTTCTCTGTGCCATTGCTCAATGCCAGCTGGGAACACATTTCTTCTGACAATAATATGAAAGGGAGCTCATTGCAAAACTGAATTCTTAGTAGCAGAAATAACACTCAGACTGCGTTTTGGCAGATGCAAGTCCATAGTCACTTGTGTGCCATAAGGAATAGATTAAGTTTCCTGTCTCACAGATACAGAAGCCACTCAGATAACCTTAAGGGATATACACATGATAGATGTGATGACTTTTAAAAGTTCATAGTGCATAGATGAGCCAGGTGCTATGGCTCATGCCTGCACTCCTAGTTACTTGATAGGCAGAGATCTGGGGATTAGATTATAGTTTGAGGTCAGCTCAGGCACAATAGTTCATGGCTCAACCAATGGTTGGGCACAAGGACACATGCCTATCATTCCAGCATTAAGGTTAAGAAAAAATAGGAGGATCTCAGTTCAGCTGGCCCTGAGCATAAAGCAAAAAGAGATGCTGTCTTGAAAATAACCAGTGAAGGGCTGGGAAGGTGCCTTAGTGGTAGAGTGCTTGCCTTGCATGCAAGAGGCCCACATAAGCAGAAAAAGCCAGAAGTGGCACTGTGGCTCAAAGTGGTAGAGCACTAGCCTTGAGCTGAAGAGCTGAGGGACAGCACCCAGGCCCAGAGTTCAGGCCCCACAACCAACAAAAAAAAAAAAGAGAGAGAGAAAGGAAGGAAGGAAGGAAGGAAGGAAGATAACCAAGGAAAAAAGGGACTAGAATTGTAGCTCAAATAATAGAGTACCTGCCTAGCAAGTACAAGGCCCTGAGCTCAAACTGTAGTGCCACCACATACACACACACACACACACACACACACACACACATGGCACAAAAGACAATATAGTAAAAAGTGTTTATGGTAAACTATATAATAGATTGCTTAAATCCTTTCAAAGTTTAGCCATTTTTTTAGCAGTGCCCACAGCCAGCTGCAGTAGTACATTCCTATAATCTCTTCTAGTCCTAAAGCAAAAGAATAGCAAGCCCAAGACAAGCCTAAGAAGCAAAGTGAGACCCTCGATTTCTAAAGAAATGTTTTAAATAAATGGAACCCTTTTTCCTAATTCTAAAATTAGTACCAGTAACCTTTTGCCACTACCTTTGTAAGTCACATGTAGAATTTTTTTTCAAGTTATTTTGAGAGGCATTTCAAGCTCTGGCAGACAAAGCTTATAAATTGCCTTCAAAACTGCTTCTTTCCAGCATCCTCAAATTCAGAAGGAGTCTCAGTATATTAAGTATCTCTGCTGCGATGATGCAAGAACTCTCAACCAATGGGTCATGGGAATAAGGATTGCCAAGGTAAGAGCACATCCACATTGCACCCACATGTCCAGTTTCTTGACCTGGCTCCAGCATTAGAGCTACTGTGAAACAGCTGACCCACTGCTGGTCATTTATCAGCCCATCGAGTTTCTTTCAATAAGAGTGATATGAACATAAACCTACCCACAGACCTGAGAATGGAAGATTGGCTTTCAAATGGAACTTTTCAGATATTTATACATGGGAAGGATTGTAGGCTTCATGTACAATTAAGAAACACAAGACAGTGCTAAGTGGGCTGGGAAGGTGGCTCAGTGGTAGAATGCTTGCCTTGCATGCATGAGGCCCTGGGTTCCATTCCTCAGCACCACATAAGCAGAAAAAGCTTGAAGTGGCGCTGTGGCTCAAGTGGTAGAGCGCTAGCCTCAAGCTGAAGAGCTGAGGGACAGTGCCCAAGCCCAGAGTTCAGGCCCCACGACCAACTAACTATGTAGCTCAGTAGTAGAGTGCTTGCCAATCATATGCAAAGCCTGGGTTTCTACTCCAGTACCCCCACCCCGCCCCCCAACACACACACACATAAATATAAAAGCTGGTGGCCCATGGCTCATGTCTATAATCTTAGCTACTCAAGAGACAGATCTGAGGATCATGGTTGGAAGCTAGCTTGGGCAAAGAAATCCATGAGGCTTTTTAATCTCCAATTAACCAGCAAAAAATAAAAATAAAAAAAGGCCAGAAGTGGAGGTGTGGCTCAAATGGTAGAGCACTGAGCATGAGTGAGTAGACAACTCAAGGCCCTAAGTTCAAGCCCCAATACCAACCCCAAAAAGCAAAGAAAGACAAGATTGAATCTACAGTAGAATGACACGAAGACGTGTAATCACAAATGCATCACACCTCATGTGAAAGTAGAAGTATTGTAAGCTTCAGAATTCACCTTTTGTGAATCTTTTTATTGAAACATACAATAACACTTGGACAAGGAGTGAGAAGAATAGTCATAGAGTATCTTTTTCACTGTGTATATTGCAGTGAATGGCAGAATTTAATAAATGGATCCTGTCTTCCTCCCTTTGCTTCCTCTCTCCAGTATGGAAGGACTCTCTATGACAACTATCAGCTAGCTGTGGCAAGGGCTGGACTGGCCTCACGGTGGACAAAACTGGGGACAAACACAGCTAAACCAGCTCAGCGGGCTCCAGGTACATTTAGAACTCAGAGCTCATGTCCAAAACAAATCCAATGCATTATATAAAAACAATTGTTGTGCTGGGTACCAGTAGCTCATGCCTGTAATCCTAGCCAACTTAGGAGGCTGAGATCTGAGGATCTTTTTTTTTTAATGGTTTGTTTATTGACTCAGCATTCTGGTTTGCATATTGTATTACCTACAATTGACTGTTTTATCTTGGCTTAATTTGTCTGCTTGGTTAGTCAAATTCTAAAAGAGCAATTGAAGTCCCTTGTCATAGTCTTGAAGACTTCATCTTCTATTGGATGTTCTGGCTCTGTGTATTTTCTTCTTTTTTTAATTTTTATTTTATTAAGTAGTATATAATGGAGTTGCCCTTTAACGAAGCAGTTTATGAATACAATGCATCTTAATGTCACCCCTTCCAACATTCTCATCCATTCCTTCCAACCTAGCCCTTCTCTCACTTCTCTTAATTTTGTACAATATACAATGAATTCTTGCCTGCGTTCTCCCCTCTCCCCCTCTCCTGATGTTAGACATTGGCTGTCAGCCTGCCACCAGGCACAGGATCCTGGGAGTGAAAAACAGACCTTCTTCCAGCATGCTGCATAGCTAAGCTACAGTGTTTCCAAGCTAAGACATAGAAAAATCAATTGGAGATTGGTATTTCCTCTTATGATGGATCTGCCAGATGAAATTCCAAAATCAGTCAAAGAACACCTGTATATGTTAGCAATCACTGAGGACTGAGGACATCATAACAGGGCACCCCCAGATTCCCATACGTAGGCCCAAGCCCTCATCCTGTGAATGTCTTAAGAGGAAGAGATTAGACACAAGACCCCATGGCAAGCAGTTCTCAATCGTGATTCACTGGGTTACTGTCCACCATGGATCTCAGCCTTCTTAGTAGCAAGGATTACAGGCATGAGGCAGATCTGTAAACGTTTCATTATTTACTTAGTGCTGGCTATGGACATACCTTGTGTGAGGCCTCACGTCTGCTGAATACATGCTGTACCACTGAGCTAGTCCCCTTCCCCCTCAGCAGAACTCCATAAAGCCATGTTACCACACCACTCCCACATGATAGTGATAAACCTATAACAATGGAAACTGGTTTGAATTTACAGATTCTTCTCTCTTCTTGCTCCTCAGGCCCCAGCCAGCCAAATGGTGGGATCCCCCAGGCCACAGCTTCTATCAGTACTGTCCACCAAGAGGCCCAGAGATCTGTCGAAACAACTAAGGTAAGATCACAAAGGGACAGAAACGTCTACCAAAGGTAAGACAATCTTCTGAACCGTGAGCCATGTTCTAAGATGGGCTGGGAAGGTGGCGCAGTGGTAGAGCGCTTGCCTTGCATGCTCGAGGCCCTGGGTTCGATTCCTCAGCACCACATAAGCAAAAAGAAAAAAGCCGGAAGTGGCGCTGTGGCTCAAGTGGTAGAGCGCTAGCCTTGAGCTGAAGAGCTGAGGGACAGCACCCAGGCCCAGAGTTCAGGCCCCATGTCTGGACCCAAAAAAAGAATAATCACTATGCTAGGCACCAGTGGCTCACTCCTGTAATCCTAGCCACTCAGGAGGCTGAGATCTGAAGATCTCAAGTCTGTGAGACTCTTCTCCACTTAACCACTAAAATGCTGAAAATGGAGATGTAGCTCAGTGGTAGAGCACTAACCTTGAGGAGCAAAGCTTAGAGACAGTGCACAGGCCCTGAGGTCAAGTCCCAGGACCAACACAAATAAATAAATAGCCAAAAGCATTCACCAGTGGTTCCTGCTTATAATCCTGGCTACTCAGGAGACAGAGTTCTGAAAGTTGAAGTCTGAAGCCAACCCAGGCACACAAATCCTCGAGCTCCTTGTCTCTAAACAACAAAAATCTGGAAGTGGAACTATGACTCAAATGGTAGTGTGCCAGCCTAGACAAAAAAACCTAAGCTGGGGCTGGGAAGGTGGCTCAGTGGTAGAGCGCTTGCCTTGCATGCCTGAGGCCCTGGGTTCGATTCCTCAGCACCACATAAGCAAAAAGAAAAAAGCCGGAAGTGGCGCTGTGGCTCAAGTGGTAGAGCGCTAGCCTTGAGCTGAATTGCTGAGGGACAGCGCCCAGGCCCAGAGTTCAGGCCCCATGACCAGACCCCCCCCCAAAAAAAGCTAAGCACCCAGATCCTGAGTTCAAGTCCTTGTACCAGCACCAAAAAAATAAGATAATAGCCAATGGGTAGAAATGCAGATCAGTTGTAGAGTAATGGGTTCTGTCCCTAGCACCACAAAAGAGATGAATGAATGAATGAATGGATAGATAGATAGATACAGATAATGGGTAGATAGATAGATAAATACAATATTCTCCTTAACATTTTTTCAATACCTAGAGATTTATTTAAAATTTTAAAATTCATAGCTAATAATTGTAATTAGCTAGGTAATATAGTTACCAGTTAATAATATTTCAAATGACTAAAATCCACGGAATATGTCAAACCAGCTTTAAATAACTATGACAGTAGTATATCAGTCAGCTATAACACTCAATCTGCATAGTTTCTTTATCCTATGACAGAAACAATTAAATCTCGGTATTTATTGAGTGACCTATAATTTTTTTATTTATTTTTTTATTGTGAACATACTGTACAGAGGGGTTACAATTACATGGGCAAGATAATGAGTACATTTCTTATCAAGCATTGCAGCCTCCTCCTTTGTTTACCCTTCACATCCCTTCCCAGCCTCCTCCCGTCCCCCGTCCCCCCCACCCAATCCTTCCCCCACCAAAGTTGTAAAGTTCGTTTTTGACATGACAACTTGTACTTCTCATTGTTGCAACAGGTCCACCTGTATCCTTAAACGACTTGTTTTTTTCCCATCTCCTCCACAAATTATACCGACATCAAATATAGTGAAGGCAGGGATTATACTGTGGGGGAGGGACATACAAAGCAACAAAGAAATAATCTTATAAATGCGTTAGAAACAAATGCATGAAAGAAAAAAACATTTAAATACATATCTAAGGGTTAGTGACCTATAATTTTTGAAAACTGTGGTAAGCTTTCTAAAAATTATGCTTCTCTAAAGTTCTTCCCTTTTCTTTTTTTTTTTGGGGGGTCCGGTCATGGGGCCTGAACTCTGGGCCTAGGCACTGTCCCTCAGCTCTTCAGCTCAAGGCTAGCACTCTACCACTTTAGCCACAGCACCACTTCCGGCTTTTTTCTTTTTGCTTATGTAGTGCTGAGGAATCGAACCCAGGGCCTCAGGCATGCAAGGCAAGCGCTCTACCACTGAGCCACCTTCCCAGCCCAGTTCTTCCCTTTTCAAGCCTGACAAACTTGTCACATAAAGCACATTCTGCTCTTACAGTATATATATATATATATATATTATATATACATGTATATATGCATATTCATTATGTCTGTAAAGTTGATTTGAAAAGGAGTATTGTGAAAAACCCAAAGAAATAAAAGAACTCTAGAATCAAAATTATTATTTAACTATGTTTAGACACCAAGTCCCACATACTGCCTGGTAAGAGGTTGATAAGCAGAGAAAGTGGGATTCTGATGGAAATGTAAAATGCAGCGATAATTATCACTAAAACAAAGGTATTCACATCTTCCTGAAAGCCTTAAGGAAGTTGCATTATGTAAATGAATAGGATGATTATTATCAATTCTTCCTGTGGGACTTCAGCCTGATTTGATGATCTACCACTTTCTCCCAATAGAAATGCTTCTTGATTTTACCTTACAGAACTCACCCACATACCTATTTTACAGAATCTTATCCTTAATCTCAGACAGATAAAGTAGGGATTAAAGCATCCATTTTAGACCTTTTACACCATTTCAGAAGGAACCTGAGCTGGCCCTCTTTTAATCCTAATGCCTCAGGAGGCTGAGATTTGAGGATCTAGGTTCAAAACCAATCCAGGCAAGAAAGTCTATGAGACTTTTTTCTTTAACTAACCACCAAAAAGCCAGAAGTTGTGAGAATCTGTGAATGCCAAGCCATGAGGTCTAATAAAAAGAATTGGAATGCCATTCTCTGACTCTTAGATAGCTAGGAGTGACTCAAAGATCAATCTCTCCTAGCAATACAGAGACCCAGGATTCTATCCTGAATGTGAGTTAATCAGAACACAAACTTTGATGGACCTTGGAGTTAGATAAAGTCTTACGCAAATTATAGGTGTTTGCTGCTTGCCTCCCTTCTTAAGATAACAAGGTCATTCATTTTAGGATTGTTTCACATACTGGTATCTGTAACTTCAAAGAGATTGCTACCTTCCTTTCTGCAGTACTTCTTGGCCCTCCCCAAATCAATGAAGACCCTGTTAAGGGGACCTTGAGGCATCTCTTGCTGGCAAGAGGCACAGGCCCCAGTTTCAGTCCATCATGGTGGGTTGCAAGAAGTAGAGGTGTGTAGGCTGGGAAGGTGGCTCCGTGGTAGAGTGCTTGCCTTGCATGCATGAGGCCCTGGGTTCCATTCCTCAGCACCACCTAAGCAGAAAAAGCTGGAAGTGGTGCTGTGGCTCAAGTGGTAGGGCACTAGCCTTGAGCTGAAGAGCTGAGAGACAGTGCCCAGATCCCACAATGGACCAAAAAAGAGAAGAAGAAGAAGAAGGAGGAGGAGGTGGAGGAGGAGGAGGAGGAGGTGGTGGTGGAGGTGATGGTGGTGTGGCTTAAGTGGTACAATACCAGCCTTGAATGAAAAAGCCAAGTGAGACCATGAGGCGCACTGAGTTCAAGCCCCAGTACCAGAGGAAAAAGAAGAAAGAGGAAAAGGAAAAAACTGAAATTATAGAATCTGGTGTCCTGCTTCTCCCAGCTCTTGTGCTTCTCCTAAAACTGTTTTTATTATCTTTTATTGTTATTATAAAGGTGATATACAAAGGGGAAGCAGTTACATAAGTCAGTAAAGGGTACATTTCAGTTTTTCCCTCCAATCAGCCCCACCCACAAGTTATATAGTTCATTATTTACATGGTTCACTAAACCTTTTATGGCAGTTGGAACAAAGCTTATCAGTGGTAATTCCCCAGCAGGTCATAGAGTAGGGAAGAAACTTTTGTTCTCATAATGCCAATGCAAGATCCTAGAGCAGGTGCGGGCAGGTCTCTGCACAGAGAGACTTTATTTTTTCTTTCCTTTTCTTTTCTTTTTTTTTTCCAGTCCTGGGGCTTGAACTCAGGACTTGATCTTCTTTTGTTCAAGGCTAGCACTCATCCATTTGAGCCACAGCGCCACTTCTGGCTTTTTCTGTTCATGTGGTACTGAGGAATTGAACCCAGGTCTTCATGCATGCTAGGCAAACACTCTACCACTAAGCCACATTCCCAGCACTAGGGAAGAAACTCTTAATGCTTGGTTACAGTGCAATAGCCTGTAGTCCAGAAAGATCTCGGTCCATCCATTCCTCCCTTTTGTGTTCTTTGTCTTGATCGGGTAGGATATCAAAGCAAGATTTTTGTGAGGAAGTCTCTCTTCCACCTGTCTGCTCTGGAGGGCGTGGTAGAGGAACAAAATAAGTTTAAGTGCTTAAAATTGGCTCTATCAGTTCAAACCTCCCAGAGTCCCTCCCAGCATATACTTGGGGGGGGGGGGAGCCACTTTTCTTGGACACTCAAAAGGTGAGTAGAGAGAGCAGTAAAGCCCTTTGGCTTCCACTTTTGAGTTGCCCTAGGCCGGCAGTTGGTTGATAAGAGACTGAAGCCACACCCTAACTAGCTAAAATGTACTTTGGAGATAACAGCTCCTGTGGAAGGCAGGCTCTGGCGAGGAAAGAGGCCTGATCTAAGCTCAGTGAGCTGGCTCAGGCCTGCATGTCCAGAAGCTTTGGTGGCTGATCACCCACAGGGCCTAGTGGTGTCTGGCATTCCTCTGTCTCAAGATGAGCTCATCAATGATTAGTCTGAGTGATTGGGTGATTGAACCTGCCCAGCTCTCTAGTAGGCATAAACAGGATGGGGATCCAGGCAGGTTTGGGGGGGTGAGGGGGGGAAGGGAGAGAGAAGGCAGTTCCTATCTTAAATCAGAACAGGTTTGGGGGTGTGACTCTGTCCAGCAAGCCTGAGGTCCTGAGTTCAAACCCCAGTAGTATATGTAATAATAGTAATAATAATAACCCCGCTGTCGCTTCGTTGAAGGACAAGAAGCCAGCCCCGAGCAGCCACGACCCAGGCCCTCCCCAGGGCGGTCACCTGCGCAAGTCCGTCCTGCCTCCGCCCCCTCCGATCCGCCGGTCCTCGGACACCGGCGGCAGCCCCTCGCTGCCCCCCAAAGCCCCGGGCGGCG
>NW_012267240.1:7318568-7325845 GCF_000151885.1 Dipodomys ordii | reverse complement strand
CCCCCCCCCCAAAAAAATAGTAGTAGTAGTAACTTGCCAAAGCCTTAAGTCTTATTGTTCTATTTTCCATTTCTATGTGACTTGTAAATTTTTCAGAAAAATCAAAAAAGAAGGAAAAGAAAAAACATGAGCTGGGCACGCCTATAATCCTATTCAGGAGGCTGAATCTGAGGATCACGGTTAAAAGCCAGCCCCGAAAGACAAACCCTAGAGACTCATCTCCAGTTTTACAGCAAAAGCCAGAAGTGGAGTTGTGCCTCAAGTAGTAGAGCACAATCCTTGAACAGAAAAAGCTAAAGGACATTGCCCAGGCCCTGAGTTCAAGCCCCAGTGCCAACACACACACACACACACACACACACACACACAGGATATATTGTTTCTTTGGTTTGGTTTTGCAAGCATGTTGCTTAAATCTTCCCCAGCTTAATATCTGATTGGCTTTTCCCATCAGTTTATTTAAAAGGACATACAATCTCCAACAAGCATGAATTGTCAAAATCCTTTCAGTGCTTGGGATACCTGCCTTAGATATTCTGACAGTCAAGAAAATGCAAACAAAATTTACTTAGCTATTTCTTTTTTTTAAGTAAGTATTTTTATTGTGAAAATACTGTACAGAGGGGTTACAATCACATGAGCAAGGTAATGAATATACTTAGTTATTTCTTGAACCATATATCATCCTGTGATGTTTTTGCTTTTTATATGTATTCATACAGTAGTTTATCAGCCAGCTATAACACTCAATCTCCATAATTTCTTTATCCTATGATAGATTTCAAAGTTTCTGTCATTACCTTCTAGTTTTTCCACTTAGAAATAACATAGATACATAAATTTTGTCTTTATTTCTATCTATTCCAGTGATCATTTATCTTACAGCTAGCAATTTTTTATTCTTTTGCTCTTTATCGGCATGAAAGGTTTATCTCTTATTTTTTATTCTTATGTATCTATTTTAACATCTTGTTTTGTCTTCTCCATTTGTCTGGATTTTTCTATTATTTTTTTCTTTACAGAGCGATTCCAGCTAGTCAATTACAGATGGTATTGTCATCATTTTGTGTGTTTGTGTGTGTGTGTGTGTGTGTGTGTGTGGTGTGAGTGTGCCAATCTTGGGGCTTGAACTCAAGGCCTGGGTGCTATCCCTCACATTGTTTTGCTCAAGACTAGTGCTATACCACTTGAGTCACAGCTCTACTTAGGACTTTTTAGCTGGTTAATTGGAGATAATAATCTCACAGACTTTCCTGCCCAGGCTGTCTCAGAGCCACAATACTCAGATCTCAGCCTCCTGAGTAGCTAAGATTATTAGTGTGAGCCACTGGCACCCAACTACAAATAATGTGTTGTCGTTATTCGAAAGTCTGGTTAAATCTGCAGTAAAAACTGATTGCAATGACAGAAAGGGAGACAGAGATGATTCACTTCTTGATGGACATGCAGAACATTTGCCTTCTCATGACAAGTATTTGTCAAATCAGTTACTCCCAAATATTGAACTTCTAGACTTTCAAAAGTACAAAGCATTGGGCTAGGAATGTGGCTTAGTGGTGGATTGCTTGTCTTGCATACGTTAAGCCCTGGGTTCAATTCCTCAGTACCACATAAACAGAAAAACTGGAAGTGGTACTGTGGCTCAAGTGGTAGAGCAATAGCCTTGAGCAAAAGAAGCTCAGGGACAGTGCCCATGCCCTGAGTTCAAGCCCCAGGACTGGCCAAAAATAAAATAAAATAAAAAATAAAGGATTGCCAGAAAACCAATAGCACATACTTGTAATCCTAGCTACTCAGGGGGCTAAGATTTGAGGATCAAGATTGAAAGCTAGCCCAAGTAGACAAATCCAGTAGATTCTTATCTCCAAACAAACCAATGGAGCTATGTAGTAGAGTGCCAGTCTTGAGCAAAAAAAAGTGCCCAGACCCTGAGTTCAAACCCCAATACTGGCACATACAAAATTTAAAAAATAGATAGATGGGGGCTGGGAAGGTGGCTCAGTGGTAGAGCGCTTGCCTTGCATGCTCGAGGCCCTGGGTTCGATTCCTCAGCACCACATAAGCAAAAAGAAAAAAGCTGGAAGTGGCGCTGTGGCTCAAGTGGTAGAGCGCTAGCCTTGAGCTGAAGAGCTGAGGGACAGCGCCCAGGCCCAGAGTTCAGGCCCCACGACCAGACCCCCCCCAAAAAAAATCATGAAGCTGTATCAAGGTCCAATTTATTCAGCTTAAGATATTTTATTTTTCATCATTATTACCAAGTGTAGAATTATCATCAAAATGTGTGAAATCATTACACATCAACGAAATACATTATTTTAGGTTGAGTTCAACCACAAAAGTGTTCTTTCATTTATTTTTCCTGAATTAAGATGAGCAACTGACTCTGAGACCTTTAGACCAGGAAGGCGCAGGGGAGGCGTAGCCCGCTGTCTCGGCTGCAGGGTTCCTCTGGAAAGGCCTCTGAAGAACTTGTTGCAGAAGACGGACCTAGAAAACCAAGTCAGGGAGGCAAATTCAGATTGGCTTGCTCAGAACATATTTTCTAAGCTTTTAGCATGGATAAATTTTAAATTTGTTAGAAAATGTTTGTATTATTGAGTGCTTGGGTTGGTGGGGGTTGTTGTGGTTTGGTTTGGTTTTGGATTTTAGGGTTTTCTTGCTTTGTTTTTGCACCTGTTCTAAGTACAAAATTCAGAACCTAGAGTTTCAATCCAGAACCTAGGTTCTGTCCCTGAGCATATTTTGCTCAAGGCTAGTCCTCTACCACTTGAGCCACAGCTCTACTTTCAGCTCTTGTTGGTGGCTAATTAGAAATAAGAGTGGCACTGTGGCTCTTAAGTGGTAGAGAACTAGCCTTTAGCACAAAAGCTCTGGGACAGTTCAAGCCCCCCTCCCCACTATGAATGACAAAAGAAAAAAAAGCAGTTTTGTCTGGCACAAGTGGCTCATGCCTTTAATCCGAGCTACTCAGGAGGCTGAGATCTGAAGATCACAGTTCAAAGCCAAACCCTGGCAAGAAAGTCCATGGGACTCTTATCCCCAATCAATCACCAGAAAATCAGAAGTGGTACTGTGGCTCAAGTGGTAGAGTGCTTGCATTGAGCTGAAGAGCTGAGAGACAGCACCCAGGCCTAGAGTTCAAGCCCAACAACCGACAAAAAAGAAAAAGAAAGAGAGGGGGGCACTTAAGGACTTTCCTGACTGGGCTGGCTTTAAACTAGAATCCTCAGATCTCAGCCTCCTGAGTAGCTAAGATTACAGGCGTGAACCACTAGTGACCTGCTTACCATTTGTTTTATTAAAACCTGAAACTACAGCTGTTACTTAGAATTTTTATTATTTCACAGCAAGTACAACATCCTCAAAAATAAGCGAGAATATCTATAGGGCGATGAGGACTACAAATACATTTCAGGCATTTCCAGATTCCTTCACAGCAGTAAGAGAATTATAATTTAAGTATTTACAAAAGGCCAGGGGCTGGAGGATCCACACTTATAATTGAAGCCAGCGTAGGCAGAAAAGTCTATGAGACTCTTATCTCTAATTAACCAGCAAAAAGCTGAAGTGGAGGTGTGGCTGAAGTAGTAGAGCACCAGCCTTGAGCAAAAAAAGCCAAGGGAAAGTGTGAGACCCTGCATTCAAGTCCCAGTACCATCACTTAATTTAAAATATTTACAAAAATAAAAAGAATTTTAATGATTTGTAATCTTGGCAGATCAAGGGCAAAAATTCCAGTCCATGTCACTTACCAATGATGATTTTTGCCCATGGTCACAAACTCAGACATCAAAGAAGCATCTTTCAACAATACATCTCAAAGTAGGAGCCTCAGGCCTTGAGTTCAAGGCCTGGTACTGGCACATTCATACAGAAACTCAATCATATTTTATATTTCTACGAAACTCCTTACACTTTGGCTAGCATCCTCACTAAGCTGTATTTCCTCGCTCTAGCCTCCATATCTTCTGTTGGTCAGAGAACATGTCAAATTTTCATCTGTCAACAATGTACCATCTTGGGTACATTCTAAAGTAAGAGCAACATCACCCTGTCTTGATGGAGAAAAGGGAACTCCCCCACCCCAGATGACTCATGTTCCATCGTCTGGAATGCAAACCCTGGTGTGCAGAAACTCACTCACAGCTTGTCTCTAGGTCTGGGTGTCTGTCATCTTCTGCTCCTTGGATTTCATTTGTGGTATAAATTAAATGTTCAAGTAACCTCTGCACATGGAAAGCAGAAGACTCGCCTACTACAGAATGTCCTCTACCTACAGCCACTGCTGAGAAGCCAAGAGATAGAGATTGATCTGGTCATTGTGTTAGTATTATGGTCAAGCAACATTATAGCTGGTGGTCAGGGCTTTCTTTTGACATCTTCTTCTGGCTTTTTCAAGAAACACCCAAGAGAAGAGGCCTGAGCAGATGCCAAGAGAGTGTTGCTGACAATGACAGTGTAAAGAGAGAGGAGGGGAGTGAGCATAGGATAGGACCACATTTTCACTTCAGAGTGCACATGAGGTGTCTCCTCTCAAAACAAAGAAGATCACGGTTGGCTTCAGTAACCCCAAAGCCACAGCTAAAACTCTGACTCCATGATACAGGGAGCTAGAGAGAGGGCACAGTCTCCCCAAAGGCCTTAACTTTAGTTGAGACACAGTTCCTAGAAAGTTGGCTGAGGGGCTGGGAAGGTGGCTCAGTGGTAGAGCGCTTGCCTTGCATGCATGAGGCCCTGGGTTTGATTCCTCAGCACCACATAAGCAAAAAGAAAAAAAAAAGCCAGAAGTGGTGCTGTTGGCTCAAGTGGTAGAGCACTAGCCTTAAGCTGAAAAGCTCAAGGACAGTGCCCAGGTCCAGAGTTCAAGTCCTGCAACCAACAAAAAAAAACTGGAAATAAAGATGTGGCTCAAGTGATAGAGCACCAGCTCTATCACAAACAAAATAGCTGAGCAAGAGTGTGAGGCCCAGAATTCAAAGGCTTAGTACTTGCATCAAACCAAACCAAACCAAACATGGGCATTGAAGTAGGCAAGTAAGAGCTTACATTATGACCATGACTATTTTATTAAGACTCCTGTATCATTAAATTCACACAATTAACTGAAACCTCTTTGTACTTACAGGTCATTTTTTTAATTAATGTTAAAAAGAAAAATTAAAAATATACATCTCAGGCCAAGATGTGTACTTTTAGCACTTATTATTAGATAAATTCTAATGTGGGGAGCCTAAGCAGCATTTGTTATAAGTTGTTATATTTATAATAAAAGTTGCATTTTTTCCTTTCCATCTCCCAAATTATATTTGAGTAATAATGTATTGCTTACTGGGGGGTGTGGTGGGATTTCTGTCTTTCTTTTTTGTCTCATTCTAGGGGCTAAATCTCAGGGCCTGGGCACTATCCTGAGCTTCTTTTGCTCAAGGCTAGTGCTCTACCACTTTGAGCAACAGATCCATTTCCAGCTTTTTGCTGGTTAAGTGGAGATAAGAGTCCCATGAACCTTCCTTCCTGGGCTGGCTTGAAACTGTGTCCCTCAGATCTCAGCCTCCTGATCAGGTTACCAGGGAACAGACTTAGAAAGTTCCCTGGAGGTCACATTCCCAGAGAGAAGGGAGAAAGGATTCGTATGTGCAGCCACAGTGCTTACACCTGTTTTCTTTTCATCACATACTGAGAAATCCCTGAAAGCAAGCTGCTGTGGAGAAGTCTAAAAATCTGTCTAGCTGCTTTTACCCTAGTAGGTGAGATTGATAGGCATACACTTACCTTCTACCAAAGCATATGGCTGGAAGATACCCAGGGAGAGGTCTCAGAGGGACTCTAACATCATGAACTTATGATGATGCAATCCTCCTTTTTAGAAATTAGTAAAGCCAAGCAAGGTAGCACATGCTTATAGTCCCAGCACTTAGGCTATGAAGTAAGGTACAACCTCAAAAATGCAAAACAAAATTGATGGATTTGTGATAATGTAGAGAGCTGTGAGCGCATGCCTATATCTGGAACTTAGGAGGCCAAGTCAGGAGGAAAAAATGGACCCTGATATTTGAGGCCAACATCAAAAGACCTGTCTCAAACAAAGATCAATAAACAGTAATGCACTCTAGTTACTCGATTTCATTTTGAATGCACTCTAGTTACTCTATTTGATTCTTGCTTTTTGTTTTCCCATTCTCCCTTTCCTCTTCTCCCTCTCCCCTTCCTCCCTGTCATCCCTCTTCCTTTCTCCCTCCTTTCCCTTTTCTTCTTTCTGTCCCCTCCCCATCTCCTCCAGGTCTCCCTTCTCCCCTTGTTTTTCTTTCCCTCTTTTTTCCTTCTCTCCTTTTCCATCCCCCCTCTTCCTTTCCTTACTTTTCTTCTCTCCCTCTCTTTCCCTCTCTCTTCACCTCCTCCTCTCTTCTTCTCCCTTTCGTCTTCCCCTGCCCTTCCCTCCTCCTCTCTCTTGTCCTGGGTCTTGAACTCAGGGCCTGAGCACTGTCTTTAAACTTTTTTTCCAGAGCTATCATTCTACCACTTGAGCCACGTATGTGATGGCAAATGACTGCAGTTTTACTCAGAAAGCTGAGGGAGGGAAGATTGGATTGCTTGAAACCTAGAATTGGAGACCAGCCTAGGTAAGGCTGCCTCAAAAGAGTGAATGATTATTCATTTTAATAAAGTGAAGGCAGCCAGGCACCATGGCTCACATCTGTAATCCTAGCTACTCAGGAGGCTAAGATCTGAGAATTTTGGTTCAAGACCAACCCTGGCAGGAAAGCCCATGAGACTCCAATGTCCAGTGAATCACTAAAAAAAGCTGAAAGTGGAACTGTGGCTCAAGTGATAGACTACTACCTCTGAATAAAAAAGTTCAGAGAGAGTGCTAAGAGAGAGTGTTTGAGACAGGTCTTTTGATGTTGGCCTCAAATATCAGGGTCCATTTTTTCCTCCTGACTTGGCATCCTAAGTTCCAGAGATATAGGCATGCGCTCACAGCTCCCTACATTATCACAAATCCATCAGTTTTGTTTTGCTTTTTTGAGGTTGCACCTTACTTCACAGCTCAAGTGCTGGGACTATAAGCATGTAATACCATGCTTGGCTTTACTAATTTTTTTTATTGTAAAAATACTGTACAGAAGGGTTACAATTACATGGGCAAGATAATGAGTACATTTCTTATCAAGCATTGTAGCCTCCTCCTTTGCTTCCCCTTCCCATCCCTTCCCAGCCTCCCCCCACCCCCAGCCAATCCTCCCCCCACCACCAAAGTTGTAAAGTTTGTTTTCGACATG
>NW_012267240.1:7286496-7315848 GCF_000151885.1 Dipodomys ordii | reverse complement strand
TCAGGAGGCTGAGATCTGAGGGACACAGTTTCAAGCCAGCCCAGGAAGGAAGGTTCATGGGACTCTTATCTCCACTTAACCAGCAAAAAGCTGGAAATGGAGCTGTTGCTCAAAGTGGTAGAGCACTAGCCTTGAGCAAAAGAAGCTCAGGATAGTGCCCAGGCCCTGAGATTTAGCCCCTAGAACGAGACCAAAAAAAAAAAAAAGAAAGAGAGAAATCCCTGCACAACCCCCAGTAAGCAATATATTATTACTCACATATAATTTGGGAGATGGAAAGGAAGGAAATGCAACCTTTATAATAAATATAACAATTTATAACAAATGCTGCTTAGTCTCCCCAGCTTAGAAGAATTTATTTAATTCTAATTGTTGGGCTGTCTCCTCTCCCTTTGTTTCTCCTTTGTGCTATGAAAAGATTCCATCTAAAAATACTGCATTTTTCTGAAAAGGAAAAATCTATAACTTGTCAAGCTCATTCAACTACTGAAATAAACAGCTGCTGCAAGTTCTAAATTAGAAGTAGCAAAAATCGCTTCCCTCACATGCCAGCTCTGATCATTTGATAGTGCCTGGACAGTGTGGACCCTGCGCCTGATTTGAGCCTTTGAAGTTCCAGACAGAGAGAGCGCATGTGTCATGGTCCTCAATGCAGTCTGTCCCAAATGCAGGACAGGAAAAGCAGTGGCACAGTGCCAAAGCCATTCTTGTTCTTAAAAAAAAAGGCATTTAAAGGGTTTTGTGCCAGTTCTAGGGCTTGAACTCAGGACCTCTACTTTCCCTTGGCTTTTTTGCTTGTGACCAGCACTCTACTACTTGAACCACATCTCCAGTTCCAGCTTTAGTAAGAGCCTCTTAGATTTGTCTTCCTGGGCTGGCTCTGAAATATGGTACTCAGATCTCAGACTCCTGAGCAGCTAGTATTATAAGCTATGAACTATTGGCATCCAGGATTTTTATTTTTGAGCTGCTGGGGGTGGAGTCTTGTGTATGTCAAACAAGCATTCTAACTCTGAGCAAAAACCTCATTGAAATAATTGTACATTGAAATAATTAACTATGAAAGATGTGACCATATATGCAGAATAATGCAATGAGCACCTGTGTGTCCTCATTCTGCTTCAGATAGGAAATACGGTTGGAGTCATACTGCATATTGGTGAAATGATTTTGAATGCTTTATCCTGTTTATACAAAACTAGCTTACTGGCTTGTTTTGCCTTGCATTTTATTATGTGAGATTCATTCACACTGATGCCTGTAGACTTCGATTGTTCATCTTCTTTGCTGTCACAAGGAATTTATGATGGGCCCAGGTTGGCAGTATCACAGCAAAAGCAAATGCTAATTCTAACCTGGTGGAAATGAATGCTAATCATCTATAAAGAACCATACTCTCAACTCAGGCATGGCTAGATTCCAAAGACTGAAATCCAAATACCAAAACACAAATAATAAACAGCAGAATCAGCCTCTTAGAAGTTCAAATAATGTATGCATAGGAAGGTTTTTGTAGAGAATAAATATTTAAAACTTTACGCCAGGTGCCACTGGCTTACACCTGTAACCCTAACAACTCAGGAGGCTGAGATCTGAGGGTCATAGTTCAAAGCCAGCTCAGGCAGAAAAGTCAGAGAGACTCTTCATTTCAATTAACCACAAAAATGCCAGAGTAGAGGTTTGGCTCAAGATGTAGAGTCCCAGCTGTGAGAGAAAAGGCCAAGTGAGAATTCAAGGTCTTGTGTTCAAGCCTTGGGACTGTTATACACTCACACACACATTCACACACACACACACACACACACACACACACACACACAATTAAGCATATTTAAAATACAATATGTTCTACATTAATAAAAATCAGTGAGAAACATTAACAATCTTACCTCTGAGAAATCATTTCTTTCTGCTTTCTGGATAGCAGATTCAGCCATCCAGTTTTTCAGCACATATCTGGGGTTAACAGCTGAAACCAAGAAGGACATCTTAGAACAATAAATCACTGAATCAACCCTAGCCAAATGCAATTAGTTCATCTTTTAAAACTTTGCTTGAAGGTTCCTAAAAGAAAGATTAATTTCAAATGTTTAAAACAATGTTGTGTATTTATTACTCTGGAACAGAACAATAGTTTGGGAACATTTTGATCAATATGTTCTGTTCTATTTTGGGGTTTTCGTCATTAATCTGGTTTACTTCACTATGTTAGTTGAAAATGAAGCAGATAATTCACCTGAATTAAGCCCAGTAGAGAAGATGGAGGGTGAAACAAATAACCAAATAAAAATAGGTGCTGCCTTTATTTATCTGCAGCACAGAATAAAAACTTGTCACGAACTTCTGCAGACTGTATGTGCTGCCCAAGAATAAGCAGGAGGGCCATATGACAAAATACATTATAAATCTGAATTTCTGACAGTAATGTGTATTTTATATTTAAAAATTATTGTAATAAACTAGGTACCAATGGCTCACACCTATAATCCTAACTACTCAGGAGGCTGAGATCTGAAGATCACAGTTTGAAGCCAACCTGGGCAGAAAAGTCCATGAGATTCTTATCTCCTGTTAACCAGCAAAAAGCCAGAAGTGGTGCTGTGGCTCAGTGGTAGAGTGCCAACCTTGAAAGAAAAAGCTAAGTTAGAGCTTCTAGCCCTGAGTTCAAGTACAGTACCAAGACACACACAGACATCTAAGCACTGTGTCTCTATTTGAAGTCTTTTCTGAAACTATTTTTTTACCTATCTTTATTAGATGTGTATTAGGGTCCAGACATTATAACAAGATTCTTTACACATATATGCATGTTCATCATTACATCCTTGTAAAATATTACCAGTTTGGTATAGCTATGAGTCATCAGATGGGGAGAGTGAAATATCTTTCAGACCAGACAGCTAAAAAGTAGCAGAGATGGAATTTAATAGTCTAGATTACAAAACTCATGTTCTCTCCACCGGTTTCCCCATCTCTCCATGATCTTTTTTTTTTTCTCTTGTGTTTGTAGCCCAAGCTACCAGACTGGCCCTGAACTCGAATTCTCCTGCCTTAGTCTTTCTTGTGTTCAGATTACAAATGTTGCTTTTATATACTAATCTTTAAAGTTGTTAAATTCAAAAGGAATACTTACTTGTCATTCTTTTCCTTCTTTCAGAATCTGTGTCATTCATATTACTAAAAAAATGAATAAAACAAAGGGCAAAGTTAACCATCACCCCCTGAAATTACATTTTTCAAACAGGAAGATATATCACATGATAAGTATTGACAAAAAATATACTAAGGACTGTGCAAGGTGGTGCAGGTCTCAGCTACTTGGAATATATAAACAGAAGATTATGTCTCAAGGTTAGCTCAGGCAAGCATTAGCAATATGCTCAGTCTTAAAAAAAATCAGGTGTGTGGGGCTGGGAAGGTGGCTCAGTGGTAGAGCACTTGCCTTGCATGCATGAGGCCCTGGGTTCGATTCCTTAGCACCACATAAGCAAAAAGAAAAAAGCTGGAAGTGGCGCTGTGGCTCAAATGGTAGAGTGCTAGCCTTGAGCTGAAGAGCTGAGGGACAGCACCCAGGCCCAGAGTTCAGGTCCCACAACCGGACCCTCAAAAAAAAAAAATCAGGTGTGGTGATTCATACCTGTAATCTCAGTTACTCAGAGGTAACATGATTGCTCTTTGACTCTGAACAGAACAAAAGTTTAAGAGCCTGTCAAAAGCAAACTAAAGCAAAACAAGATGAGGGTGTGACTCAAGTAGTTGAGCCAAGACAAAATGCAAGGCCTTGCGTTTAAACCCAGAACAACAACAACAAATCACATCAAGTCAGTATTTGAAAGAGATGGGAAAGAAGGAAAGAAGACATAGTGAAATATATTTATTTGAGTAGTTATTAAGTCTGATTAAACAATTTATAAGAGCCTTCCTTACTTAGTTATTTTACACAAAAAATCTAAGCTTCTTTTAACCAATTAAAAAACATTTTGTCTAAAAAAGTCTAAGTTGGGTTGGGAGGGTTGGGGAGAATTATTAAAGGGGTGATATTGATCAAGATACATTGTACTGTTTGTTGAATCATTACCCCTTTGTCCAACTACCTAAAGATAATACAAATAGTTTAATGTAACTTACCTGATACCTTTCCTAGGCTTAAACATAGTTTTCTGGACATAATTTAACTTGTTACCCTGCTCAGGACTCTCTTTAACTAGTTTTGGTGCCAGTCCTGGGCCTTGAACTCAGGGTCTAGGCACTATCCCTGAGCTCTTCTGCTCAAGCCTGGGGCTCTGCCACTTGAGCCATAGCTCTACTTCCAGCTTTTTTTTTTCCTTTTTGGAGATAGGAATGGTTAACTGGATAAGAGTCTCACAGACTTTCCTATTCAGACTGACTTCAAACCATGATCTGCAGATCTCAGCCTCCTGAGTAGCTAGGATTACAATCATAGAGCCACTGGCAGTCCTCAGCAGTCATTAATCTGTGAAGGGCTGTTTGCTTCAGAACATGCTGTGGTCCTGGCTCTCCATCCTCCCTTCAACTATCAGTACCTCCAGCAGCTTTACTCTTTCACATTAGTTGCTTCTGACTCATTGTGAATCAAGAAACAAAGTGACTTCCTGCAATTGCATCAGATGTGACACTAAGTAATCGTCAAAGGCCCTCCTGTAGAGCTTCAGAGCAAGGGCTCTAGAAGCATGTAGAGCCATGTGATCAGAGCTGAGGGGACAGGTGAATATTCTGCACACGTGAAATATTATCATAGATGCTTCATCCAGCAAAGAGTACCCAGGGGTGGAAAAGAAATGCTGAAAACTGGGAAGGCAGAGAGATAACTTGCAGGATAGTATATCACATACTTCTAGGGAGTGATTACATGACATTACCTCTTCAGTCTCAGAAGGTACTGGGATACCCAGGTCGGAAAAAGTTCATGCTCCGATACTCTCTTCAATGCCCAGAATTGCTACATGACAAAACAGCAATACATTGCTTATGCTAGTAATTGTTCAATTTCTCTTAATTTCATGTTCCTTTATATCTTTAGATTCTTCAATAATAACTTTGCCAGACTCTGTAGAATACAAGTTGAAGTAGAAGTAACATAAAAAAGAATATGTTTTCTTTATCATTCACTTTAAAATGTTAATTTGTAGAAATCCATTCAATGGGATGATTTATTTTGTAGTTTTTTAGATTTATCCTTATGTAGTTGTACAAAGGAACTGCTATTTAATAAAGCAGTTCATAAATACAATATGTCTTGATCTATATCACCCCTTTCAACATTCTCATTCATCCTTCCCCTACCAATCTCTTCCCTCACCCTTAAGAGAGAGAAATGGAAATTAAAAGGTTGGGTGCCTGTAATCCTAGCTCTCAGGAAGCTGAGATCTGAGGATTTCCCTTCAAAGCCAGCCTGACACAAAAGTCCATGAGACTATTATCTCCAATTAATCACCAAAAAGCCAGAAATGGAACTGTGGCTCGTGGTGGAGTGCTGGTCTTGAGAAGAAGAAAAAATAATAAAAGCTCAGGGACAGTGCCCAAGCCCTGAGTTCAAGCCATAGGATTGGCATGCATGCATGCGTGCACACACACATGCGTGCACGCACACACACGCACACTCACAAACAGGCTTTTCAGATGATATACTTGGATCATCATCATTATGCACCTATAGAGCAAAAACATAATTATTCAAGTACCTTGGCAATGTGTAGAGTATAATAGTCTTTTTTTTTTGGGGGGGGGGTGGTCCGGACCTGGGCCTGAACTCTGGGCCTGGGCGCTGTCCCTCAGCTCTTCAGCTCAAGGCTAGCGCTCTACCACTTGAGCCACAGCACCACTCCGGCTTTTTTCTTTTTGCTTATGTGGTGCTGAGGAATCGAACCCAGGGCCTCAGGCATGCAAGGCAAGCGCTCTACCACTGAGCCATCTTCCCAGCCCCAACTATAATAGTCTTATGATTCTGGTGTCATTTTTTAAATGAAGTTGGATCTTCCATGTTAAAAATAAATGAATGGAGATAGGGGAATGTTTATCTATAAGCATAATTTGCTTTTATAAACTTAACCTGCAACTGCATTTTATTTAGTTACTCTATTAATTTAGCAATTACTTAACTTAATCTATGAATTAATTTATTCATGGACTGTGTGCTATGCTTAGGTGGGTAGGATAAGGAAATTAAGACATGCCAGCATGGGCTGGGAAGGTGGCTCAGTGGTAGAGGGCTTGCCTTGCATGCATGAGGCCCTGGGTTCGATTCCCCAGCACCACATAAGCAAAAAGGAAAAAAGCCGGAAGTGGCACTGTGGCTCAAGTGGTAGAGCACTAGCCTTGAGCTGAAGAGCTGAGGGACAGTGCCCAGGCCCAGAGTTCAGGCCCCACGACCAGACCCTCCCCCCCCAAAAAAAAAGACATGCCAGGAATCAGTGGCTCATACCAGTAGTCCTAGCTTCTCAAGAGATTGACATCTGAGGATGGAAGTTCAAAGTAAGCCCAGAGAGGAACACTGATGAGACTCTTATCCCCAATTAACCACCAAAAAGTCAGAAGTAGAGCTTTGGCTCAGGTAGTAGAACACTAACCTTAAGCAAAAAAGCTAAAGAACAGCAAGCACCCAGACCCTGAATTCAAAGCCTTAGTACCAGCACTTACACACACACACACACACACACACACACATCACACACACACACACACACACACACACACACACACAATGCAGTCTATGAGCCAGACTCTTGTGGTCCCAGCACTTGGGAGGCAGAGACAAGAGTTCAAGGCCATCCTTAGCTACACAGTGAGACCTTGCAAAAGAAAAACCAAGGACTGTAGGTGCAGCACAGTGGTACAGCATGTGCCTAGAATTCACAAGGTCCTGGATGTCATCCCAGCACACACACACACACACAGAGCTACTTCATATCTATAAGCATAGTATTCCCTTATAATTAGCATAATCCTTACCTAATGGTATAATAATAATTGATATGTTTTTCCCTTCTAAACCAGTTTAATTCCCCTTTCTACACTGAACACAAACGCCTGTGTGATAGCTGTAGAATAGTCCATAAAGAGCTGACATCCCTTGCCAATACAGATTGCAACACAATAGCTTTTCCTGTAAACCTCAGATGAACTCTGCCTGAGATTACACCCCAAACTAGAGGACTGAGATTAAGAGAATCACCAGAGCCTCTCTGATGGATGTATTTCTACTGATCACTAAATCCTGAGTCCACGTGACTAGTGGTGATTCTCTCTTATAGGTAAAGCAAGTGATGGCTAGATCTGCAGCCATCTAACCTGCAATCACTACAGTAAACTTCCCCTTAAAAATACTGAGTAAAATCCATCTTTTCTTGCCTTATGTGTGAATGTAGGGGCTGATTTTCAGTAAAATAATGGAAGGTCAAAGAAAGATCTGACAGACTTAGGAAATTAACAAAGCAGATCTGATAGAATCAGGAAATTCTGGTTCTGTTTCTGACTTTGTAATAACTTCCTACATGAATCTAGAAAGTAATATGTGTTCATATTGTAAAGTGAATTGATCTTTAAGGTCCATTCTCAATGTTAAATCTTGTGATTCTAGATCTGAGACAATTTTAACAAATAGATCAAGAATTTCAGGGAACTAAACCTTCAAAACAAACATAATATCTTCTCCAGCATTTATTTTAGTCTTTTTTTTTTGGAATGGTTGTGGGGCTTGAACTCAGGGCCTAGGCACTGTCTCTGAGCTCTTGAGTTCAAAGCTAGTGCTCTACACCTTTGAACCACAGCACCACTTCCAGAAATGAATCTCACAGACTTTCCTGCCTGGGCTGGCTTCAAGTTGCAATCCTCAAAATCTCAATTTCCTGAATGGCTAAGGCACAAGCCACCAGCATCCAGCAGTCTTTTTCTGTTAGTAAATGTTTCCCTCTTAAAAATAAAGACATCCAATGCTGTTTATCCACAGGTTCCACACTAGCAAATTCAACCAACTGCAGATCCAAAATATGCAGAAAAAATCATCTGTGGACTTTTGCCTGGCATTATCCCCACACAACACAATCTAGCAACTATTTACATTGCATTAGACATTATAAGCTATCTAGAGATGATTCCAAGTACATTGAAGAAGCTGGAGGCACAGCTCAAGTAGTAAAACACTAGCCTAGCAAGTACACAGCCCTGAGTTTAAACCTCAGTGCCGAAAAAAATGAAATAAAAGTAGATTTTAATCTCAACAATAATAAAAACCATTAGGTGTTTTCCATCTAAAAGGTTTAGCCCAGCCAGGAGCTGGTGGCTCACACCTGTAATCTTAGCTAATTTAGGAGGCTGAGATCTGAGGATCATGATTCAAAGCCAGCCTGGGCAAGAAAAGTTGAAAGACTCCTGTCTCCAATTAACCCTGTAAAAAAAATTTAGTAGAGCTGTGGCTCAAGTGGTAGAGCACTAGCACTAGTTCAAAGAGAGCTCAGGCCCCAATTCAAGTGCCAGGACCAGTGTGCCCCCCCTACACACACACACACATATTTAGGCCTTATAAATAAATTCGTGCTTCTAAATACGACGTAAGTAAGACTCTGGTAATCCTCTACCTCATTGTTTCCTAAATATCATTCCATTATTCCATTACTGTTTAGCATGGAAATAAAGAGATAATGCATATTCTAACAGTCACTTTGGAAACAATTCATCAGTTTCTTTAAAAGTTGAACATAAATTTGTTAAAGGATCCAGTAGTTCAACTAATGTCTAGCCTGAAACTTTTTATAAATATTCATAGTAGCATTGATTCATAATAGCACAAAAGTAGAAATAGCCTGATGTCTATCAACTGCTAACTAGACAAGAAAAATATGGTATATCCTATACAAGGAGTTATTTGTCCAATAATGAATAAAAAAACTGAAGTAAGTTACAATATGGCTAAGCCTAAAAAACATGCCAAGGGAAGAAAGTAGATCAAAAGATCCCATCTTGTAGGATTCTGTGTACATGATAGATCTAAAAAGTGAAAACCTTTAAGGACAGAAAGTGAATTAGCAGTTGTCTGGTACTGGAAATGGAAGCAGGGGTTGACTGCAGATGGACGCAAGGATATTTCTAGAAAGATGGAATTATTCTAAAACTGAACCATAACAAGGACACAAATCTATTACTTATTTTTTAAATGATTGTACACTTGAGTGGGATTTTGTGTTATGTAAAGTATATGCCTAGAAACCTGTCGAATAACTGAGTAAGGAAAAAGCCAAGTGGCACAGTTTTTACCTGGGAAATGTTGAGCTCCTGTAACTGGCTCTCAGTAATCTCGCTGAGCTGCCGAAACGTCATGGTAAAATCGGCTTCTGTCTTTTCCATGAGCTAAAGAAAGCAATCACATGTAGTGATCCCAGTTCTTTTAAAACATGCTATTGGGATATTCTGATAGCATATAAACATATGCTAGAACATATAAACATAGCCATAAACATATACTATCAAAATTTGCAGAAAGAAGGTAAATGTAAACTCACATGTAAGAGAAATGCAATTAACTCATCATCACCTTCTCCTTCTCCAAGTAATCCCAATTTAGCTTTGAATAATTTTCTAAATCTAAAAGGAGAAGGGCCATCTTATTATTACAATTCTCACTAGTCTATGAACTGTCCTCCAATTGTCCAACCAAGATACTTCATCATCCAGATTCAAAAATGACAAACCTTGTATAATAAAGAGCAGGGTACCCATCAAGCATCTGAGCAGCCCTAGGGGATAAAAGGGAAAGACAGATAAACCATAATTTAAAATTAACACTCTTGAGCCAGTTGTCAGTGGATGACTCCTGTAATCCTAGCTACTCAAGAGGCTGAGGTCTGAGGATCTAGGTCAAAGCCAGCCCAGGCAGACAAATCTGTGAGACTATTACCTCCAATACACCAGCAAAAAATTTGAACTAGAAGTATGGCTCAAGAGGTAGGGCACTGGCCTTGAGTGAAAAAGCCAAGCAACTGTGCTAGGCCTTGAGTTCAAGCCCCAATACTAGCACAAAATAATTTAAATAAACCTAAACATTCTTAAATTACATTCTATTAAAATGGCAACACATATACCTGTAATTTCAACACTTGAGAGGCAGAAGGATTGTGAATTTGAGACCAGTCTGGGGAACATGGCAAAACCTTGTCTCAAAAAAAGAGGTCTGGCTGGGTGCTGGTGGCTCATGCCTGTAACTCTCAGGAGGCTGAGATCTGAGGATCACAGTTCAGAGCCAGTCTGGGCAGGAAAGTCCATGAGACTCTTATCTTCAATAAACCACCAGAAAACCAGAAATGGTGCTATGGCTCAAATGATAGAGCACTTGCCTTGAGCTGAAGTGCTTAGGGACAGCACCCAGGCCCAGAGTTCAAGCCCCACAACCAACAACAACAAAAAAAAGAGGCCTGGGGCTGGAACTGATAGAGTGGTTGTCTAGCATGTGTTAAGACCCTGGGTTTGATCTCCTGACCACTGTAGAAAACATAGATAGATAGATAGATAGATAGATAGATAGATAGATACATACATACATACATACATACATACATACATATATGCATCCTATACATATATTAAAAATAACAAAGAGATTACATGCTTGTAATTCTAGCCTACTGGCTTAATCACATATCATATATAGAGACAACTGTCACTATAAAGTTACTTATTCAAAGATTTGGATACCACACAAGTCAAATCATGTCATCACTATAAATAAGTAGTCTATAGGACAAATGTTGTTATGCTTCTGTAATAGCCAGTCATAGAAATATGATATTTGTATCAAGCTTTTTCTTGTAAAATTTTTATTGTCATTACAAAGGTGATTACAGTTACCTAAGTCAGGTAAAGAGCATGTTTCTTTTTGGACAATGTCACCCCTTCACTCTAGCCCAGTTTTTCCTCCCATCTCCACCTACAAGTTGTATAGTTCATTTTCAACATAGTGTCTAGTGAGTACCACTGCTGCATTTGTTTACAACTCCCTCCATTTCTATGCCCACTCCCCCTTACCCTCCCAAGGACAGATAAATGAACAAACAAGACAAAAAGAAAATGAAAACAGCAACAAAGAAAACCTTCTTGTTTCCATTTCCTGGAGTCCATTTCAATTTACAATCATCTTAAGACTCAAACTATCTCACCCAATATATTAATATCTTCTTTGTCTGAATATTTAAAAAATGAACCTATTATAGAAACTAAAGAGCAATCTTAAACTCATCCTTAAATAGTCTATCTCAGCATTCTAAATTTATTTCAAATGATACAAAAACTTAAAATATTCTCAAATCCCACCCCTTCCCTTTACCTTTCTGACCATATCTCCTCTAACTCCTCCTCTGGCATTTGCAAAGAACTGTCGATTGATTTCTTCCCAAATGATCTAATTCTTCCTAATGAATGAGTAAAATTCCATTGTATATATACACCACATTTTTTGTGCCAGTCCTGGGGCTTGAACTCAGAGCCTAGGCACTGTCTCTGAGCTTCTTGTGTTCAAGGCTAGCACTCTACCACTTGAGCCACAGTGACACGTCTGGCTTTTTCTGTTTATGTGGTACTGAGGAATTGAACCCAGGGTTTCATGCATGCTAGGCAAGCACTCAACCACTAAGCCACATTCCCATCCCGACAGTTTCTTTTTATTATTTTATTGTTATTGTAAAGATGATGTACAGAGGGGTTACAGTTACGTAAGTTGGGGAATGAGCACATTTCTTTTTGAACAGTGTCACCTCTTCCCTTGTTTTCTCCCAGATTTTCCCTCCTGATTCTCTTCCCCCACAAGTTGTATAGTTCATTTTCAACATAATGTCTAGTGAGTATCACTGCTGCGTTTGTTCGCCCTTTGTCCCAACTTTTCTTTGCTCCCCTTACCCTCCTCAAAATGAATAAATTTGCATACAAGATAAAAGGTACAGAAATAAAAAACAGCAACAAAAGAGAAAAAACAGCAACAACAAGCAAAATAATATAAAACCTCTTGTTTCCATTAATTGGAGTTCATTTTTTTAAACATCATTTTATTTGATCATATGCCCATAGCTATTGAGCCCTTATGATCCACTCCTAAGAACATCCTCCTTTGGTCTCACTTTTTGAATGTCTGGAGTCCTGTATAATTTATCATGCCCAAGTATATTTTTTTTTGTCTTTACTATCCAGTGTGTTTACTTGTAAACTTATAGGCACATTCTAGTTACAATGAATAAGAGGGAAAACATGCAGTCTACATTTTTTTGGGTTTGGCTTACTTTACTTAATATAATTTTTTCCAGGTCTTTCAATTTCCTTACAAATAGTACAATATCATTCTTTCTGATGGAAGCATAGAATTCTTTTTTTTTTTTTTTTTTTGGTCATGGGGCCTGAACTCTGGGCCTGGGCACTATCCCTCAGTTCTTCAGCTCAAGGATAGTGCCCTACCACTTGAGCCACTGTGCCACTACTGGCTTTTTCTGCTTATGTGGTGCTGAGGAATCAAACCCAGGGCTTCACGCATGCAAGGCAAACACTCTACCACTGAGCCACTTTCCCAGCCCGGAAACATAGAATTCTATTTATATATATACCATATTTTCTTGATCCATTCATCCATTAAAGGGTATCTGGACTGTTTCCATACTATGGCTATGGTGAATAATGAAACAATGAACACGATTATGCAGGTGGCTTTACTATATCCTAGTTTCTAATCTTTTGAATAAATGCCCAAGAGAAGAATTGCTGGATTATGGGTTCTATGTTTAGTTTTTTTTAAGAATCTCCAAACTGATTTTCAGAGTGGTTGAACAAGTTTACATTACCATCATCCATGCATTAGGGATCTTTTTCTCCCACATTCTCACCATCATCTGTTATTATTTGTATTCTTTTTGTTTTGTGTGTGCCAGTCTTGGGAATTGAACTCTGGGCCTGGGCACTATCCCTGAGCTTTTTTACTCAAGGCTAGAGTTGTATCACTTGAGCCACAGCTCCATTTCCAGCTTTTTTGGTAGTTAGAGACATGAGTTTCTCAGGCTTTACTGCCCAGGTTAGCTTCAAACCACAATCCTCAGATGTCAGCCTCCTGAGTAGCTAGGAGTACAGGCAACTGGAGTGAGGTGGAATCTCAGTCTTGTTTTGGTTTTCATTTCCTTTATGGCCAAAGATGTTGAGCATTTCTTCATATGTTTATTGGCCATTTTTACTTCTTCTGAGAAGTCTCTGTTTAGCTCATTTCCCCATTAGTTGGATTGCTGACTCGCTGACAGTTCAGTTTCTTAAGCCCTCTGTATATTCTAGATATTAGAGACTCCACCCTAGGCTCCTAGAGTTAATATATAACTTTAGCTAAATAGCACAGTATAAAAATCAATACACAAAAATCAACAGCTTTTCTATATGCAATAATAAGATCAAGAGTGAAATCAGGAAAGCAACTCCATTTGCAATAGTCACCCCTCCCTAAAAAAAAAAAATCCTAATAATAAACCTAGCCAAAGAAGTGAAGGACACCTCTAACAAAAACTACAAATTTTTGAGGAAAGAAATTGAAAAAGACATTCAGAAATGGAAAGATCTTTTAGGTTCCTGGACTGGCAGAATGTTGTGAAAATGGCAATACTGTCCAAGGCAATCTACAAACACAATGCAATATCCATCAAAATTTCAATGTTATTCTTCAATCCAAAAATCATATTGAATCACAAAATGTCCTGACCAAATCTCAAAAAACAATCCTGGGCAATAATAATAATAATAATGTTGGACATACAACAATTCTAATACTTCAAATTCTACTATTCAGCTATTGTCATGAAAACAGCTTGGTACTGGCACAAAAACAGGCCTAAGCACCCATGGGACAGAATAGAAAACCCAGAAATAAACCCACAAAGTTACAGTCAAGGATCAGGGAGCCAAAAACATAGGATGGAATAAAGAACAGCTAGTGTTAGGAAAAAGGATATCCACATGCAGAACACTGAAACCAGACCTCTATCTATTCCTTCCTATCATCTGTACTAATAGCAGTTCGAAATGGATCAAACACCTCAACATCAGCCCTGAAACCATGAAATAGGAAGGAGTAGGAGAAACATTAAAACATATTGACATAGGCAGGGAGTAAAGTTCCAGGAGCAGAGCAAATGGAAGAAAGAACAAACAAATAGGATTGTATCAAACTAAGAAGTTTCTGCATGGGCTGGACATCAGTGTCTCACGTTTGTAATCCTAGCTATCCAGAAGGCTCAGATCTGAGGATCACAATTTGAAGCCAGCCCAGGCAGGAAAAGTCCATGATACTTTTATCTCCAATTAACCACTAGAAAACTGGAAGTGGTGCTATGGCTGAAAGTGGTATAGTGCTAGCCTTGAGTGCAAAAGTTCAGGGACACCACCCAGTTCCTGAGTTCAAGCCCATGACCAAAAATATATATATATTTATGCATGGGGAAGGACCTAGTTAGCAACTAAAAAGATAGCCTACAGAACAGGAGAAGATCTTTGCCAGCTATATGTTAGGCAACGGCCTAATATCCAAGACTTCATGTGTTTACTATTCCTTCCTTGAAAATTCCAAACCCCTCTCTCCCAGTACTCATGCATTAGGAGATAGTACTTATCTACTAATATACTATACAACACATTTATTTTGGTGGTACTGGAATTTGAACTCAGGGCTTCACACTTATTAGGCAGGCACTCTACTCTTTGAGCTATACTTTCAGCTCTTTTTGATATGTGTATTTTTGATAGAATCTTTTTTGGGGGGTCTGGGGTGCTCTGGACTGTAATCCTCTTATTGATACTTGTTATGATAGCTGGAATGAAAGGCATGTGCTATAATGCCTACTTTTTCTGTTAAAGGGTCTCATAGACATTTCCCTCTCAGGCTAGACTGGAACCATGATCCTCCCAATCTCAACCTCTCATTAGCTGGAATAACAGATGCATGTGACCACAACCTGCTAAGATGGTTCTCCTGAACTTATTTCCCAGGCTGACCCCAAACTGTGATCCTTCCAATCTCTACCTCCTGAACAGCTAGGATTGCAGGTAAAAGCCACTGTGCTTGACTACAGTGATTGTAATGCAATACATTTTGACATTAATATCATTAGTAGATTTAGGATTTACTCACAGCTGCTTTTGCATAGGATCAAACAACAAGTTCAGCACTTGTAACAACTTGTTTAGATTAAACATTCCAATATTGGCTTGATTTCCTATTTTATATCTTCTTTCATTATCAGATGTGTTTGGTACAAAATCTGTTTTAAACAAAATATTACAGCTTTGTAGGAGGATAATTATAGCAAATACCTTCTTTATAATTTTAAGTTTGTATTTAATATATCATTTATATATAATTTATATAATATTTATATATTCTATTTCTATTATATATTATTTATATATTTATATTTAATATTTAATGCGTTTATATTTGTTAGGTAAACATTTTCTGGCATTAAATGCTTAACTAAAAGGTAATAGAAACATTTAACAATATTCATATACACTAAAAGCTTTAAAAATATAAACATTTGGTTGGGTACCAGTGGCTCATGCCCATAATCCTAGCTACTCAGGAGGCTGACATCTGAGGATTGTGGTTCAAGCCAGCCTACGCAGAAAAGTACATAAGACTCATCTCCAATTACCTAGCAAAAAGCCAGAAGTGGAGGTATGGCTCACGCAGTAGAATGCTCGCCTTGAACAAAACAACTAAAAGACAGCATCCAGGCCCTGAGTTCAAGCCCCATTACTGGCATCCACCAATCAATGAATGAATGAATAAAATATGAACATTTGCTGAATAGATCAATACATTTGAAAAAAATTTATTATCCTTAATAGTTGTACAAAGGACTTGTCATTTAGAAAAGCAGTTTATAAATACAGTGCCTCTTGCTCCATGTCATCCCTTTTAACATTTTCCTTCACATCTCCCACCCTATCCCCTCCCTTACTTTTCTTAGTTTGTAGGTTATGTATTTAACTTTTTGCTGTTTAGCAAAGCAATTTGTGTATACAATCCCTCTTGATCTGTGTCATCCTCTCAACATCTTCACTCCCTTCAATTCACCCTTCCCTTATTTGTCTCACTTCTGTGGCATACACAATACATTCTTGCCTGCATTCTACCCATTTCCCAGTTCATTCTTCTCCCCTTCTCCCCTTTTCCCCCTTCCCCTTGCAAGTACCCATTTCTTGGTACTTATTTTGTTCAGCTTCAATCTACTCTTTCTAAAGAATTATACTATTTGTGCCCTCCATAAAGTCTACTATGCTTCAGTTCATTCATTTATAATTTTTTGGTATTTTTATTTTTGATTAGTACGTATTTTTATATAAAGATGCTCAACAGAGGGGTTACAGTTACATGTGTAAGGTAATGAGTACATTTCCTATTGAGCATTGTTACCTCCTCCTTTGTTTTTCCCCTACCATCCCTTCCCTCCCCTCAATTATAAATTTTTAACCCACAAGAATTTCCACTTTATAAATTGTCTTTTTTTCTTTCTTCCTTCCTTTTTTTAAAAAAAATTTCAGTCCTGAGGATTATACCTAAGGCCTGGCACATGCTAGGCAAGCAGTCTACTACTAAGTTACATGTCCGGCACAAATTCTAGCTCCAGTAGCATGCCTTTTACAAAGCTTTATGTGACTGTTCTAGTCATGGGTAGTTGTTACGGTCACTACATTTTATATATTAGCAGGATGAGAGGTTTCCTTCAAAGACACAGAGACATTAAGGGCCAGATGCCCAAACCCACATGCGTGAGGACAGATCCCTGACGTACTTCATCTCCTTTGCCTAATGTGTAATTCCTGCAGGATAGAGGCCAAGGATTCATCCTTGTATGACTTCACATGCCCAGAAGGCAGATAAAAACAACTGTATCTGTGAATGAGCTCTAGCCATTGTTCTTCTTCTCTCCCACAATATTATCTACAACAGCTCAATCTAAAATAAACCTGTGAATTTTTTTCTTTAAAGAAACATACATGGGGGGTGGGAGATGGGGAGGTGGGAAGGGCAGGGATAGTAGGGGGAAAAACAAAGGAGGAGGTAATAATGCTGGATAGGAAATGTACTCATTACCTTACTTATGTAACTGTAACCCCTCTGTATAGTATTTTTACAATTAAAAAAAGAAACACACATTTATGTAAATCACACATACCTGGATTATAGGCCTCCATAAAACCAAATGGACCATAGTCAATTGTAATAGACAACAAACTGAAATTATCAGTATTGCACACACCTAAAACAACAACAAAAAAGTCCAAAAATATAGCGATAATGCATTTTTCTTTAATTCGATAAGCTATCCAGAATAAAACAACAAAAGATCTATCAACTATGTTATCAACTGTGTTAGAGAAGAAATAAAATTAAATTTTCAATGTAAAGTTTAATTGATAACATTTGATAGCTTAACATATGTTAAAATTATTATTTTAAAATTTGTGTTTGGGGAGAGGGCGCTAGAATCTTTTTTCTAGGGGAGAGGATGGCTGGAGATAGCTGTCTATTAAAGGAAAGGATCAAGAAAAACTGGCATGAAATGGATAACTCTGGAGAATGAGCTATCACTTCTCTGTGGTTTTAATTATTCACCATAAGCACATAGTACTTTATAATTAAATTTTAATAGCTTTAAAAAGCTCTAAACATAATATATACTCATGCATACAATAATAATGACCAAAAAAACTTCTCAATGCTGGGTGCTGATGGCAAAAAGTTCATGAGACCCCATCTCAATCCATAACTAGGTGTAATAGCACAGGCCTCTCATCCCAGCTACTTGGAAGGCTAAGTATGGGAAGACAATGGTTCTAGGCCAGCTTGGGCATAAAAGTTCATTAAACCCTATCTAACCAAAAAAAAAAAAAAAAAGCTGAGTATGGTGGCATACACCTGTCATCCTAGCTATGACAAGGCCAGCCCTATTTTAGAGATAGCAAAACCGCATCTCTTAACAACCAGAGAAGAATGTAAAGTAATTAATTAATAAACAAATAAACAGCTTGGCTCAAGGGTTAGAAAACCTTACTAGAAAAACAAAACCCTGGGGCTGGGAAGATGGCCCAGCATTCCCAGCGGTAGAGCGCTTGCCTCGCATGCATGAGGCCCTGGGTTCAATTCCTCAACACCACATAAGCAGAAAAAAAGCGGGAAGTGGCGCTGTGGCTCAAGTGGTAGAGTGCTAGCCTTGAGCTGAAGAGCTGAGGGACAGCGCCCAGGCCCAGAGTTCAGGCCCCATGACTGACAAAAAACAAAACAAACAAACAAAAAAAAAACTTCACAGGTGACATTGTCCTATTTTGTGATTACTACTCCCTTCAAATACAAGTTATTTCCCTCCCCATTTATTTATTTACTTGATTTGCATACATTCATGGTACAAGGGGTCTTCCTTGTGACTTTTTCCCCAAAGCAAAGAATATATCCTGATCAACCTCCCTCGCTCTCCTTTACCCACTCCCTCTCTCTCAAAATCACCCCAGCACCCATTTTCATTCATCCCTCCCCTTCTTGCCATCACTTAACCCCTAGACAGGCTGCCAGACTTTCCTATGAATAAAATCCATTTAAAAAAATGAAAGGCCTTGTCCTCTGTGGCTTACTTTAAAAAAATGTATATTTAAAATATTCAGAAGCCCACTGGCAGAATTTTTTTGAGGGCAGAACAAGGAGAAGATGTTGAGATAGGGCCTTGTCTAACTCACAATTCTTCCCCGACCTCCAAGTGCTGAGATTATTGGTGTATACCTCTCTGCCTGGCTAGCAAAAAATTTAAATACACCATAAAAAAATGTCTTTTGCTTCAACAAATTAATTCTTTTAATTCTCATCAAAAGAATGAATTGTCAATAGATAACTTACCATGAGCAAAACCAACAGACATCCACAAGGCTATAAGCTGTGCCACCTCAGATACCACGATAGAAAAAAAATCCTACAATAAAATTCCAAAATTTTCAGGATTTTAGTAATTTACAGAATAACCTTTTGCATCCTCTGACAATGCACAGTATAATAATTTTTGTTGTTGTTGTTGTTGGTCATGGGGCCTAAACTCTGGGGCGTGGGTGCTGTCCCTCACTCTTCAGCTCAAGGCTAGCGCTCTACCACTTGAGCCACAGTGCTACTTCGGGCTTTTTCTGCTTATGTGGTGCTGAGGAATCGAACCCAGGGTATCATGCATGCAAGGCAAGCACTCTACCACGGAGCCACCTTCCCAGCCCAGTATAATAAATTTAAAGAGAATATGGAACAAACTCAAATCTAGTCAATAGGTGATTAAGAGGAAGGAAACATGTACAATGGAAGTAAACTTAACAAGAGATAACATAGAAACAACATTGATATAGTAGGACCTGCATTCTTCATATTCAATGAGAAAAGTAAAGGTAATAGAATTCACAAAGGAGTTAAAGTAATGTGACTAGTCAACTTTATAATATGAGCCAAAAAAAGAGACCAATTCCCTTTTCTAAAATATGAAAATGGCTTATGAAGATCAATAACTTCCAACAACAGTAGCAACATTTGCTTATTGTACATTGTGTTTTGTGCCAGAACTCAGGCCTTGGGTACTCACTTGGCTTTTTCACTCAGTCTGGTGCTCTACCACTTGAGCCATACTTCTACTTTCAGCTTTTTGCTGGTTAACTGGATATAAGAGTCTCACAAATTTTTCTGCCTGGACTGGTGCTGAACATAATCCTCAGATCTCAGCCTCTTGAATAGCTACAATTATAGGCATGAGCCACTACTGCCCAATTATGCTTACTTTTAAAGTATTACTCTAAAATGCCTATCTACCTAATGTGAGGAAATAATATTTGTATTAAGCTATGAATGTCATTCAAAAAAATAACACCAGTGGCTCAGCGGTAGAATGCTTGTCTTGCATGCATGAGGCCCTGGGTTCAATTCCTCAGCACCACATAAACAGAAAAGGCCAGAAGTGGTAGAGCGCTAGCCTTGAGCTGAAGAGCTCAGGGACAATGCCCAGGCCTAGAGTTCAAGCCCCATGACCTACCAAAAAAATAACTTACTGTTGGGATGTCAGAACACTTGTTCTTTTTTTTTCTATGCATTTTGCAAACAGAACAATTGTACTATCCATGATGTAGTTCATTTCATCTCCTTCTAACAAAATGTTCAAAGTGCCCTACACCTCCTTTCTTAGATTTACTTCTATAAGTTATAAACTTTAACAGAAGACAATGAAAGATGTTAATGAACTATTATTGCCTTTTCTCTTTAAAAACTTACCACATATCTATTGGGTCCTCTTACATTCACTGAGGGGAAATACTCATGGATGATGAAATCTAATAGTGTCCTGGAAATTAGAAGGAGGTGGTGTCAGAGTTCTCAGGAAACAAAGTCACACTCAAGTGCTATAATCCACCCTTGAAATTTATATATTCATCCGATCAGCCTTAAACTTATATTCCAAAATAACCAAGGAGATATTTCCTTGAATAACAATAAAATATGTAAATGTGTCTCAAAGATTATGCTAGATTCTACCTTACAAGGCTAGAAATTCAGATTGGTTCAAGAAACATCCATTGAGAAGCTCCTGTATTTGCACCATAGGAAAGTTCTAGGAAAAAGACCTCCAAGAACCCATAGTCTATCGGGGAGGGAGGAGAAGAGAATATATACAGAAATCATAATAATACAGTATGAAAATACAATGAAACAAATGTGTAAAAGGTAGAGCCAGAACAAGGAATGATTATTTATATGTGGAAGGTCATTTAAAGCTTCACAAACAATGTGATTTTAAAAAATTGACAAATGTCTGCAGCTAAAATATTTAAAAGTAGAAGTGGCATTGAGGTTAAAAATGGTAGAGAGCTCAAGGACAGTGTGCAGGCCCTGATTTCAAGCCCCATGACTGACAAAAAGGACGGAAAGAAAGAAAAAGAAATGTACTCATTGCCAGGTGCTGGTGGCCCACACCTGTCATCCTAGCTACTCAGGAGGCTGAGAACTGGGGATCACGGTTTGAGGCCAGCCTGGACAGAAAAGTCCATGAGAGTCTTATCTCCAGTAATCTCACTTACATGTGGAATCTGAAGAAAGTGAACTCATAGAAACAGAAATTAGAATAGTGGTTACTATGGGTGAGGGGTTAGGAAAGCCTCTGACCCATGATTTTAGTTTAAGATGAATAAATTCTGGAGACCTAATATACATACTATAGTTACTAACAATCTATGTATACTTTAAGTTAGTTAAGAGAGTATATTTTAGCTGGGGGCTGGTAGCTAATGCCTGTAATCCTCGCTACTCAGGATGCTGAAATCTGAGACTCGAAGTTGGAAGCCAGCCCAGGCAGGAAAGTCCTTAAGACTCTTATCTCCAATTAACCACCAGAAAACCAGAAGTGGTTCTGTGGCTGAAAGTGCTAGAGCACTAGCCTCCAGCAAAAAAGCACAGGGACAGGGCCCAGGCCTGAGTTCAAGCCCCATGACCGACAAAAAAAAAAAAAGAAGAATATATCTTAAGTATTCTCACCACACTCCCATAAAATGTAACTGACTGAGGTGACAGAAATTATACTTACCTTGATTATGGTAATCATTGCACAGAATATACATATATCAAAATGTACACTGAACTGGAAATGTAGCTCAGTGGTAGAAGGCTTACCTAGCATGTATCAGGCCCTGTGTTCAATCCTCAGCATCACAAAAAGAAAATTAATTAATTACTAAAACACTGCATACCTTAAGTATATGCAACATTTATATGCAATATTAAAAGCAATTATAACTTAATTAAGTGAAGGAAAAATGCTTCCATAGCTTTAAAAACAAAAAGTTAATTGTCTAACCTTAGTAAATCCAGTTCACCATAATGAGCCAAAATTTCTAATGATCCAATTCTAAACCATGATTTTGCAACACGCAACACCACTGCACCTTTAAAAAGAAACATTTATTTTAGCATAAGATGATTTTAACCTATATAGTCAATAGCAAAATTTTGTTTTCCTTAAGATAAAATTATTTTAATAGACAATATAGTTATTAAATTTACTTAGAAAAGAACTAACTTCCATTCCACAAAGGGTCGAGGGTTTGTGGAGAGGTTTTTGTTAATTTGTTTGTGTTTTCCTCTACTACTTTAAGAACACAGTGGCTCTTGGGAAAACATCAGGGTAACAGTAAAATAAAAATATCTTTATATATGTGAAGTCCTAGAAGTGAAAATGGGGGGGAGGGGTAGTTGTGGAAATGGGAGGGAAGGGATGGTAGAGGAAAAACAAAGGAGGAGGCAAAAAGGTTGAACCAATTCAGCAGCGAAACCCACTAGACACTAGGTTGGAAATGAACTATACAACTTGAGGGGAGGGAGTCAGGAGGGAAAAAAAGAAGAAAAAGAAGTGAAAATGATCAAATGGGATTATTTGAATCTTTAAGACTATGGCTCAGAATTAAAATAGACTATATATACAAGTCATAGCAACAAAAGTAATATGCTGTACAAACCCCACAACAATCTGTGATCGGAATTTCATATCACCATGAACAAAGAAACAAATTGTTGTCATAAGCCTTTGTAAAACAATATTATTTTATCCAATGATATTAACAGGAGAAAAAGATGTTATAAAGAGATATAACTTTTAGTTTCATTAAACCTGAATGTTTTCAGAGTATTATTTTTTATGAAAATCTTATTTTTAAAAATGTATTACTATAGCCAGGTGCCAGTGGCTCACGCCTGTAATCACAGCTACTAAGAAGGCTGACATCTGAGGATCATGGTTCAATGCCAGCCTGGGCAGGAAAGTCTGTGAAACTCTTATCTCCAATAAACCACCAGAAAGCCAAAAGTGGTAGAGTGCTAGCATTGAGCTGAAGAGCTGAGAGACAGCGCTCAGGCCCAGAGTTCAAGCCCCACAACCAACAAAAATTATATATATATATTACTATAGGACTTGGAAGTGGCTCAGTGGTAAAGTGCTTGCCTTGAATGCATGAGGCCCTGGGTTCGATTCCTCAGCACCATATAAGCAGAAAACGCCAGAAGTGGCACTGTGGCTCAAGCGGTAGAGTGCTAGCCTTGAGCTGAAGAGCTGAGGGACAGTGCTCAGGCCCAGAGTTCAGGCCCCACACAACCGACAAAATATAAAAAATATACATACATACATACATATATATATATATATATATATATATATAGCCATAGTATCAAAGTTTGCAACTTACTCAAATTCAAATGTTGAAGTTTAATCAAAGATGGTATAAGAAGGTGGAATAAGATATGGAAGCTAGATCTAAAATACTCTCAGACATGATAAATTATATAAGACTAAACATTCACACACAGTGAGACCAAAGGAGAATGCTCTTAGGGGAGAAACACAAAGGTACAATGCCTACGTGCCTCTGATCATATAAGATAATATTTCAAAATGAACTCCAAGAAGTGGAAACAAGAGGTTTTTTTCCTTGTTGTTGTTTTTGTTGTCCTTTTTATGTGTTGTTTGTTCTTTTTTTGGGGGGGGGGTCCAGTCCTGGGCCTGAAGTCTGGGCCTGAGTGCTGTCCCTCAGCTCTTCAGCTCAAGGCTAGCGCTCTACCACTTGAGCCTCAGCACCACTTCTGGCTTTTTTTCTGTTTATGTGGTGCTGAGGAATCGAAGCGAGGGCCTCATGCATTCAAGGCAAGCGCTCTACCACTGAGCCACCTTCCCAGCCCTGTGTTGTTTGTTCTTAAATCTGTCTTTGGGACAATAAGAAGGAGCCCAGAAATGGAGGGAAAAAGGGTAAAAAAATGCACAATATACAACATGTACAATATACAAACAAATGCACAAATACAAAAGTCACAAGACACTAGACTCACTGCTGAGAGAAATTTTTCTCTCATTCCCCCTCCCCTCGATCTCTTTAGATGTACCTCTACAGCACATTTCTCATTCCCTTTCTTTTAAACTATTTTCCTTCTAAACTACTAAACATGAAGACAGTTAACTGAACATCCTAAATAAGAACATAAAGTAAGAGCAATCTGGTTCTGAGATAAGGTCTTATGGGGTTTCCTGTTGAGAAGTGCATGACCTGTCCCTTCCTGTACTGTCTTTGTGATACATTGTGAGCTGCTCGGAAACAGATGTCTGCACTTTGAAATGTATGGGATTGTGAGGTAAACATGTGGAACATGCTACCCTATTATAATATTATACTGTTAAGATTACATCTGGGGTGGGGGGGGAATGGGAGGGAAGGGATGGGAAAGGGAAACAAAGGAGGAGGCAACAATGCTTGATAAGGAATGTACTCATTACCTTGCCCATGTAATTGTAACCCCCTCTGTATGGTATTTTCACAATAAAAAACTTGGATTACAACTTGGAGAAAGAAACTTCCTTGGGTCATTTTTAAGAAAATTACAAAGACATCCACTATGTGTTGCTCAAAAAAAATAGTTTAATTTTTGTGTATGCATTTTAAACACTGTTACCTCGTTCTTTTGTAATATTACCATTGTAGAACTGATCTCGCCATACTTCATCATCACTTACAACCAGGCTGAAAGGGAAAGAGAATCCAACATTTTAACTGCTCTCAAGCTATTCAGAATACTTGAAATGACAAGAAATCTTGCTAATGGAGGGACAAAGGGTGAACAAATGCAGCAGTGATACTCACTAAATACTGTGTTGTAAATGAACTATGCAACTTGTGGGTGGGGATGGGAGGGAAAAACTGGGAGAGAGCAAGGGAGGGGTGACATTTTCCCAAAAGAAATGTACTCTTTACCTGACTTATATAACTGTAACCCCTCTGTACATCACCTTTAGAATGATCATATAAAATACACATTTTAAGAAAAGAAATCATGCTACTAGGCATTTATCTGCTCAACTACTGAGACAGTTCGAGAGCTAATATGATGCAGTCCCAAAAGTTAGCTTCAATGAAAGAGGAATTAATTGCCTTGCAGCTCTGCTAGTGGGAATTCCAAGATGGTGCATTGCCTCACTGCACAGAAATTCTCTCACTGAAGAACGGAGCACTGCTCTGCCATCTCCATTCCTGTGAGAAATGCAGTTGAAAAGATTTTCATCAGTAATTAAGTCAACTTTGATTCTTACTTAGATGCCTAAAGGCATTGCCAAACTATACCGTGAGTATGGAGTTCTTCCTGAGCCTTTTAACTGGAGTTCCCACTTTTCACCCTGCCTTTAAAATATAGATAGAGATACAGCTATTGATATCAATCTACAGATACAGATACAGATTAGAAGGTTCATGTTAGCATTTATATTATATTATATATTATATTAGCTATTATATTCTATTAATATATTACTATATTATATTAAATGTGTGCTACCTGTTCATGTAAATTCCAATAAGGTGGGCTCTTCCATCCCCAAGTTGATCTGCCCATATCCCAAACTAAAAGAGACAAGAAGGAAAATTAGTTATATTTATCATCTTTAGAGCTTGGGCAATAATTTGTATAGCCAATGTCTTTTGGTCAAAAAGTATAGAACAGAAACTTACATTTTTAGCATTGTAGTCATCAATAATTAGAATAGTAAGGAAAACAAATTCACTACACTTTCATTTAAAACATGCTATTAAATGAAATTCACTTAATAAAATATAAACTTGGTGGAGGCTCATGCCTGTAATCCTAGCTCCTGGGGTGACTAACATTGGAAAGACTGAGGTTTAAGGACAACACAGGCAGAATATTTCATGAAACACACTCTCAATTAAGAGCTGAGTGAAATATCATGTGCCTGTAATCCAAGCTACAATGGGAAGCCTAGCATAGGTAGATTATATCTGGGCATGTACCTAGACAGTAAGCAAAACTCAAAAATAACCAGCACAAAACAGGACTGGAGGTATGGCTCAGCAGTAAGAGCACCTGGAAAGCCGTAGAGTTCAAATTTCAGTTTTGCCAAATACATGCATGTGTGTGCATATATAAATATAAATTTAAACACTGTTCTTTTTCCATCCTATAGCAAAATTCATGTGTTATTGCTTAATTGATTAAAGAATATATACTAGAGCCAGGTCCTGGGCAGCCATGAGCAAGCAAGCCAAATAAATGTAAGGCCCTGAGTTTGAACTCTAGAATCACAAAAAAATACATACATATACACATATACATATATGTATGCACGTGTATATGTGCATGTATGTGTGTGCATATATATGTGGAATTGGATATATGATGTATGAAGAAAGGAGAAAGAATGATGAATTCAATGTTAGGAGTGAGATCAGAAAATTTGCAAGCTAGGGAGGGGGCGAAAGGGGGGGATGGGGAGGTGGGAGATGGGAAGGGATAGGAAGGGGAAACAAAAGAGGAGGCAACAATGCTTGATAAGAATTATCTTGCCCATGTAATTGTAACCCCTCTATACGGTATTTTCCCAATAAAATAAAAAAAGAAAGAAAATTTGCAAGCTAATTTTCCATCAATGGAAAGGAAATCATTGATTACACATAATTTCAGACCAGAGAGACACGAGGATATATATGAAATTGATTTTTTAAAGTTTTAGTTTAATTTATTGTACTATACTACGAAAATGCACAAAAAAGTTAACAATAGTTAACAAAAATAGTTAACAAAAATCTGTAGAGTATCAAGCTTGAATTTATGTTTTAACAATACATGTGTGTACAGGTTTAAATTACTTTCAAATAAATTTACCCTGAACATGAGACATCTTCTAAATCATGGGATCCTGTATTTAAGAGCTAGAAATGACTGTAAGGATCATTTCGTATAGAAGTTCCTAAACTGAGACACATAGTTCAGTGAAATGTTAATAGTAAAATACTGCAGTCAAGTAGATTTGGAAAATAATAGTAAAGAAAATTAAGCAGATTTCTTTGCTGAGGTACTTTTCACAAATCCTAGAATGATCTCAGTCAACCCCCTCTTCCTTCCTGGTCCTAATGGTTTGTACAACTTTGCTTAGAACTCTATAGGCTCTTGAAGAAGAAAAGACTTAACTAATCTGACAAACTAGAGGCTGATGAAATAAGAATTAGTATAACAGCTGACACATAAGCATTTTTCACATATTTCCTAATGTAATACTTATACCTACTGTTGGACCTAAATCTAATTCTCTGTTAAGCCAGCATTACCACAATAACTCCAAAATAAAGTCAGTATTTAATTGTACCTTGCTTGTACAGAAAGGACAGAAACATTAACAATTGGGCCTACATTCCCATGCTTATCTAATGATCCTGTACTCTGAACTTTTCAGTAGCTTGCTTCTAGTGTATGCCTTAATTGCTTCCTGAATATATGCATCACACCTTCTCCCAAACCTTGGTTTATTGCATTATAGTTCTACAACCTTGCTCTACAATTACTCTAGCAGAATTATAATATACTTGTGCTTTTCCAGTCTTTTATATTGACACATCATACTACTTCGCTTTTCCCTAAATTTCTTATGCAATGTTGTACTTCATGTCTGTCTAGCAATAATTTACCAAAAAGTGATATTTGTGCTGCCCCAGTGTTCTCAGTCCCCTTTTAAAAGCTTAAGTCTGTAGGATTTGCTTTTTGTTTTTGCAGTGCTGGGGATCAAACCCAGGGCTTCGCATATGCTAAGTATTTATCATGGACTTATTTACCAATCTCTACCGAAAAAGCCCAAACTAGCTTTATCACAGCAAGAAACAGCATAAGCAGTTTAGGATAGTATTCTTCTAGATACATCTTGTTCATGGGTCAATATGTTAATATTAGAAAATAATTGCAAAATAAATTCATAAGGCAAGATTTCCATCAAATGTGTTTTACTCATATCCAGAAGCAGAGCAGATAATGTTTCTTCCTTCTCTCACCTGATGGCCGCCATATCGGTGAGCAAGTGGAATGGATCCAAACACTATCTTTCCACCACTTACAAGCTGGATAAAATCGTCTGTTTCTGAGACAGATAAACTAAGGTCCAAAACATCTTCTAAAACTTCCTAATTCAGGGGGTAAAAAAAAATCGTATAAATCTAAGAATCTTTTCTTCTTACAATCTTAAGACTATTTTAATCATCTTCAAGAAAAAAGACCAATGGAAGAAAATGACAAGAATAAATCTCTCCCCAAAATATCTCATGTATACCTTTCAATAAGAGATGTATCATACTTCCTATGACTATTCTGTTTGGAAAAAAATGAGTTCTATTAGAATTTTCATGAGTTTCTTGTGATTAACAGTAAAATAAAATTTACCTAGCACATGCTTTTTGAAAAAAAAAACTAAGTAGAAGTAAATGTCCAACATTTAATTTCAAATTCATTTATTACATGAGAGAATAAGTTAGAGTTTGTTATTAGTGACTGTTTCTAAAAGTTGTCTAGGTTAAGAATTGAACTTTTTTTTAACTAAAAAAAGTAGTTTCCTATAAGATGAGGATGAAACTGACACCACATTTTGAGAATAAGAATTAAAAAGTGAAGCCGGGTGCTAGCTCACCACTGTAATCCCAGCTACTCAGGAGGCTGAGATCTGAGGATCACGGTTCAAAGCCAGCCTGGGAAGAAAAGTCCGTGAGACTCTTATCTCCAATAAAACACTAGAAAACTGGAAGTGGCACTGTGGCTCAAGGGGTAGAGCGCTCACCTTGAGCTGAAGAGCACAGGGTCAGCGCCCAAGCCCAGAGTTCAAGCCCCACGACCAACAAACAAACAAAAACAAAAGAATTAAAAAGTGATTCATAAGAATGATAGCTTCCAATACATTTACAGTATCTCTTAAGTATGATGATTGTCATATATCAATAGATGAACAATATTAACTCTAAGAAAGTACTTGATTTAGTAAAACTAAATTTGCCAAACTACACTGTAGTATGAAAAAATAAAGTCTAACCTTTGAAACTGCTACAAGACGTACTTTTGATTTGAAAGGAGTAGGGAAGGCAACTGAAAAAATACAGTTTTTCACTTTACGAACATAATTTTCATTAACAGGATCAACTGGCAACACATCTGATTAAAAAAGAAAAAGAAAAGAAAACCCGTCTTAATGTTCTCATCTGTTTCATATACAGCATTTACATTCCTTTGAAGAACTATGGCTTTTCAAAACACCAATTTAAACAATTGTTTTCATCAGATCTCATAATTCAGAAGACTACTTTTTTTTAATTTTATTTTATTTGTGAACATAGTGTACAGAGGAGTTACAATTACATGGGGAGGATAATGCGTACATTTCTTACCAAGCATTGCAGCCTCCTCCTTTGTTTACCCTTCACATCCCTTCCCAGCCTCCCCCCTCCCCCCCAATCCCAATC
>NW_012267240.1:7284532-7285471 GCF_000151885.1 Dipodomys ordii | reverse complement strand
CTCCCAATCCGTGGGCTTTCTATTGATCTTGCTAGCTATGTCATTTGCCCTGCAGAAGCTCTGCAACTTTATGCAATCCCATTTGTCCAACCTTCAGAAGACTACTTTTATCAATTTTAACTCTCTCCAGTACTCACATAGTATAGTATACATTAAGCAACACTAATGTGATGATCCAAAACTCAAACTTCTCCAAAATTCTACATTCTCACAGCATCTACATTATGCCTTAAGTGAAAATCCTGTATCTGATCTCACAAGACAAGTCATAGCGGAAATGCAGCTGCACTAAATATACTGAATGAAGTTATCTTTAGGCAATGTGTCTAAGTGCTACATCAAATAGAAATGAATTTCATGTTTGGGACCTAGCTTATCTATCTATCTATCTATCTATCTATACCCACATATGTGTATCACTATTTATACATAAATACTTTATAAACTTCAAAAATCCAAAATACTGCTTTTCTTTGCCAGTACCAGGGCTTGAACTCACTATTCAGCTTCCTACACTGATGATGCTCTACCATTTAAGCCATAGCTCCAGCCTGACTTTTCATTGATTAACCAGAGATGGAGTCTCAAAGACTTTTCTGCCCAGGATTGGCTTTGAAATAAGATTGTCCCATAGCTAAGATTATAGGCCTGAGCCACCAGCACCTGACCCAAAACACTTCTATTTCAAATTTTCAGATAAGAGACACTTCACCTGTATATGGATCTACCAAAAGAAAAATATTAAAACAGGATACATATCCTGTCTATAATGATTTTTACTTACTCGAGACAATAGGATAGTATGTGTAACATTTTTATAGGCTATGTAACATTTTTACAACTGGGAATAATGAATAAAATGAAGTGAACTGCTAGGTCTCTTTGGCACAGGCCGAAATTTTCTTAACAGAGACCCAGAAACACAACAAATCAAAGAAA
>NW_012267240.1:7265571-7282793 GCF_000151885.1 Dipodomys ordii | reverse complement strand
GCTGTGGCTCAAGTGGTAGAGTGCTAGCCTTGAGCTGAAGAGCTGAGGGACAGCGCCCAGGCCCAGAGTTCAGACCCCACGACCGGACACCACCACCCACCAAAAAATAAAAGAAATAAAGGAAACAGTTGGGCACTAGAAGCTGAGGCTTATAATTTGAGCTACCCAGGAAACTTAGGATCAAGGAGGAAAGGAATAAGGAGAGAAGGAAGAGGAGAAGGAAAAGAAACAAGGAGAGGGAGAGAAAAATGTCAAGACTTTTGGGTTAATCTGATTGTAGAATTGTCTAGTGGTACGCTGCCAACTGTGGCTTATTCTGTTATTTTTTTTTGAAGTGTGTGTGATGACATACTAATTATAAGATTGTCACAAATATAATTAGTTTATTACTACAGTGTAGCTTGGCAAATTCTCTTGGATGTTTCCTAACACATAGATCTAATCTATACCAAAATAAACATATTAACAAGTCTTCCTTTTGAAATACTTTATGGTGCTGCCCCACCTCCAGTGGCTCAAGCCTGTAATCCTAGCTACCCAGGGGGCTGAGATCTGAGGATAACGGTTCAAAGCCAGCCAGAGGAGGAAAGACAGTGAGACTCTGATATTCAATAAACCACAGGAAACCAGAAGAGCTTTCTGTGAGTTCAAGCCCCACGACCGACCAAAACAAAAACAACAACAAAAAAACCCTTTATGTTGTTGTATGGTATTCTATATAAATATGGGGAAAGCAATATAAAATTGGCTTATTTGGATCCTTTTTAATTCAGTAAATCAATCCTCCCCATCTCTCCCTTCCTCCCTCCCTCCCTAACTGTACTGTTCCTTAGTTTTTTCACTCAAGGCTCGTGCTTGAGCCATAGCTCTACTTCTGGCTTTTTAGGTGATTAATTGGAGCTAAGAGTCTCAAGGCCCGGGCTGGGAATGTGGCTTAGTGGTAGAGTGCTTGGCTAGCATGCATGAAGCCCAGGGTTCAATTCCTCAGTACCACATAAACAGAAAAGGCCGGAAGTGGCTATGGCTCAAGTGGTAGAGCGCTAGCCTATCACCAAAAGAAGCTCAGGGACAGTGCCCAGACCCTGAGTTCAAGCCCTAGGACTGCCCCCCCCCCCACCAAGAAAAGTCTCAAGGACCAAACTGGACTGGACTGCGATCTCAGATCTCACCCTATTAAGTTTAACTGATTACAGACGTGGTTTCCAGGTAACTTGAAAAAATAGTCATCAGGGAATTGAAATACCCTTTTGCTGGCCTGTTTCTTGCTAAGAAGTGAACTTTTTGGCGACTCAAGTTTCTCATATTTCAGCATCTCTGATGCTTAAACTCTCTTCATTGGCTCTCATGGTCGCTACGAATAAGTTAAATGCTTAACTGTTTCGTCACGATTCCTGATATTAATACGTTATCTCAGCACCAAGACAAGAACTAAAGGACGATCTTCTAACCATCTGGTATCCCGCCTGGATAGCAATTCCTGTACATTCTTAGTACCTCCCGGGCAAACTCAACATTAACTACTTCCAGGCGGGCAGGCTCAGCGGGACTAACACACAGACGTGGGTGAGAATCATTACACTATACCGATAAGATTTTCAGAGGAGATAGTCCAGAAGTCGAGCGACCGGGCCAGCGTCGCTTCTTTTTCACAATAGCACCAATCACGGTTTGACTCGTTCCTGGAAACGCGCAGACGGTTGGCACTCCCCTGGAGGGCAGATTGCAACACAAGGACAGCGTGGCCGGCCACACCCAAAACCAAGAAATGTGCAAACCGTAGCCTCCAGTGGCAAAACTGGAACCTGATTCCTCGCATCCTTTTTCTGTCTCATTAAACACTCAAGATAAACGTTATCTTGGCGGCTGCCAAGTTGCTCCCTTTCCAACCAGCAGCTGATACCGTCTCTGGTTAAAAGCCGGTCCAGCGCAGTTGCATGCTTGCAAGGGCGGCTGCAGCGTCGGCGGGTCGCCGTACCGCGTCGCGGGCAAGCGCTGAGCGCGCGCGTCCGCGACACCAGGCTCTCCCCGCCCGGGCGCGCGCCTTCGTGGTCCCCCGCAGGGCCGCGGCCGCCACCCGGAACCAAGCGCGCGGGCCTGGAGCGAGCGGTGCCACCCGGACGCGCACCTCAGCACTTCCTGCGTGAGGCTTCCGGCTCCGGGCTCCGGGAGGAGGGCCGGTGGGGCTAGAGGCGGAGCCGCCTCCCCTGCCGCGACTTTTAGACTCGGAGCATGGCCGCGCGCTGGTGGCGGTGGCCACACGGCTGTTCCTGGAGGCCGGCGGCGCGGAACCCCGGGCCGGGATGTCCGGGCCGTGCAGGGTCGCTCGGGCCACGCGCCGCTCCCGACGGTCGCGCGCAGGTGAGGCCGGGAGGGCCGAGCCCCGCTCCGCCGCAGAGGTCACGGCGCCAATGACAGCGGCGCGGCGGAATGAATGGGAGCGACGCGCACGTGCGTCGGAGCCGGGGGAGGGGGCGAGGCTCGCGTGTGCCTGGAGGAGGGACGCCTCCACGAGCAGGTGCCGAGAGGCGGCCCGGGAGCCCGGGGGACGGCGGGCGGGGATCGGGAGAGGAGCCGTGCAGATCTGGGGTCCGGGGGAGACGGCGGGGGTGGTCGGGGTGGCGAGGGGCCTGGGGATCCTCCGCCGCCGTTAGCTTTTCCAGCTGGAGTCTTCCGGCAGCAGACTCTTCTAGACTTCGGGGGGTGGGGGTGGGGGTCCCCTAAGGTCACTCTCGGATCGACTTCGGATTCCCTCGGCCTTGGGTAGTTGTGGGAAAGGGTCAAGTAGGGACAGCGGGGCTGATGCTCGCTGTGGTGCGCAGGGCTGCAGTCCCAGAGCTGGCGCTTCGGGAAGCGCACCTCTGGATGCAGCCAGAAGGAGATCGGCCAGAAGGTGGTAGGAGAGAAACCTTGGGACTGACTGTTAAATTTCACCTATTACTTCTTGAAGTAAAACGTTAAGAGTCATGGCTCCCATATCAGCTTCCTGGACCACAAGGAGGGGCTGCATACAATACTATGTTAGTACTATGCAAAAACATAGATAGTACCGATGATGGCAGTACTATTTCTAATTTCTATGTCGGTGAGAGTCTCCCTCTGCGCCCCCCCCCCCCCCCCCCCGGCCCCAGGCAGATAGATTAGCATTAAGGTGTCTGAATCAGACATGTACGTTGTGGCTAGTTCCAAGTCTTAGGGACTCAGTTGTATTTAGAGACAAAGAGAAATGATAAGCCACGTTTGGCTCTCCAACATAGCTATGCTCCTTCCTGGCATTTGTATTTTATCCTGAGTTCTCCCTGAAATATTAACAAATCTTGTGAGGGAGTAAAATATCAACGTGCATTTGTAATAAATCACTTGTCAATATGTCTTTGGCTCCTATCAAACATTTTTAAAAAGTGAGTTGCTAAACTAGGAGTGTAACTCAAGTGGTAAACCATTTGCCACATGAGCAAGTACAGGAAAGATAAAAAGTTCATGAGTGGCAAGATTAACTTTCAGGAAGAGTAAGTAATGGGGGAAAGAAGCTGGAAATGGAGGGCCGGAAGGTGTCTCAGTGGTAGAGTGCTTGCCTTGCATGCATGAGGCCCTGGGTTCGATTCCTCAGTACCACATAAGCAAAAAAAGAAAAAAGCCGGAAGTGGCGCTGTGGCTCAAGTGGTAGAGTGCTAGCCTTGAGCTGAAGAGCTGAGGGACAGCGCAGGCCCAGAGTTCAGGCCCCACGACCGGACCCAAAAAAAAAAAGAAACTGGAAATGGAAAATGATTTTCTCTACTAGCAATGAGTTACAGACCTAGCACTATCTCCTCTTGGGAGAGCCTCTGCTGTAACTTTGGAAAACATTGCCCTGAAGTACTATTAAAGAGAACACAGCTTGATGGACTAGATAATGTTTTTAATAAGTCTTAAGTGGTAGAGCACTTGCCTAGCATGGGCCAGGCCTTAGGTTGATGTCAAACTCTTCAAATTAAAGATAAACTATGTGTTGGTTGCTAGACTTTGAGCCACTTTCCATACACTGTACCCCATATTAATTCCCACATGATCGTGCCATGATTCATTATTATTTGGAACTTGTCATTTTAGTGACAATTTCCAATTGCTTGGACCCATTCAAGCAATGTTGAGATTTGAACCAGGCTCTGTTATTCTCCAAAGACTAGTACAGTCTTGAGCTTCCTGGTGGTACTCATGTAATGTTAACATTTCCTCCCAGTTTAGAGAAATGTCCTTAAGTCTTAGATTGAATAGGCATACTCTTCCGTGAACATATCCTTATTTATAGGTATTGTAATAAAATACTGCGTTTGTGTGAATTTATTACCCATGAAAACTGAAAGAAGCACATGGCAGATGGCCTGTAATCCCACCTTTGGGTGGTTGAAGCAGGCCTGCCACAGCAGCATAGTTACATTCCTAGCTCAAAGAAAAAAAGAAAAGAAAAAGAAAGAGTAGGTTCTCATATAATGGTAAAATCAAAAGTGAGGATTATTTCTTTCCTTGGAACATAACTGCCTGAATGTTATAACTGTTCTTATTGGCTTAATGGCTAAATAATGCTACAGTGGATAGAATAGATGTTGTTTTCTTGGACACTGTTAAAGTCAACATTTACTGTCATTTTATTTTTTTATTATTATTATTATTTTTGTCAGTCGTGAGGCTTGAACTCTGGGCCTGGGCGCTATCCCTGAGCTCTTCAGCTCAAGGCGAGCGCTCTACCGCCTGAGCCACAGCGCCACTTCCGATTTTTGAGTAATTTATTGGAGAGTCTCCTGGACTTTTCTGCCTGGGATGGCTTTGAACCATGATCCTCAGATCTCAGCCTCCTCAGTAGCTAGGGTTACAGGCGTAAGCCACCGGGGCCCAGCTTTACTGTCGTTTTAATAACACTAAAGCATTATATGTTCATTAGCAAAAAAAAAATATTTTAAGTATAACAAAAATGAACAAAACAAAAGCATCCACACTTTTGTTTAGTCAAAAATAATTACTTTTTGAGCCTAACACCAAGCAATCCTAGCTACTAAGGAGGCTGAGATGTGAGGGTTAGGATTCAAAACCAGCCAGGGCAGGAGAGTCCTTGAGACTTGTTTTTATTGTAAAGATACTGTACAGAGGGGTTACAGTTACATGAGTAATGAGTACATTTCCTATTGAGCATTGTTACACCCTTCCTTGGGACTCTTGTCTGCAATTAACTACCAAAAAAACCTGTAAGTGGAGGTGTTGTCCCACTTGAGCACCAAATAGGACAGCACCCAGGCCCTGAGTTCATCCCCAGGACCAGCACCAAAAAACAACAAAATAGCAACATAAAGTAACTACTTTTAATACTGTGGATTACACTTTCATACCCTGTCTGTTTTACTTTTGTGTGTATGGCATGTGTGTATGTGTCTGTATATGTGTCCTTTCGTGAGATCACATAATGCAATTCTATAGCTGCTTTTTCCCCCTATGACATTTTAGACATACCTGCAAATTTTTGTGCCAGTAGTGGGCCTTAAACTCAGGGCCTGTGCTCTGTCCCTAAGCTTTTTTGCTTAAGGCCGGCACTCTAATCCTTTCAGTTTTTCAGACTTGACTTCTCTATGCTTAAAAGTCCCTCAGCTGTTTAAAAACACATATTAACCTGCAGCAAATTAAGGTTACTAATTTTTTTTTTAATGTCTGGATTCCTGAATTCTTCAAGGCTGGTAGTTAGGGCCTAGGGACTAAATGATAAAGCTGCCAAGCAACTTCCAAGACCTAGATTCAATCTACTGTACCAAAAATTTCACCAAGAACAAACCCCAAAACTCAGTAATTGTTGAAACTAATATTTGTTACCACCTCTGAATATTTTAGGAGTCTACTTTGGTAGTCTGATCTCTGATTAACATTATCCAAATGTATGAGAATTTCTTCACTCATGCAGAGCACATATTCTACCAGTGAGCCCCCATTTTGTAAAAAATCGTTCCCAAAGTACACTTAGTAACAAAAAAGTAAACGATGTTTGTTTAAGAGTAACTTAATAGTAAAATCTTTTCTCTTTCTCACGAGCCTAGATAATAGTTTTTGTTTTCATTCCTCTTTTTGGTTGTACTGGTTTGAACTTGTGGCCTCTGACTTCGTATGCAAGGCACTATACTATAACTACGAACGTGTGGTACTAAGGATTGAACTCGGCTTTGTGTTTATAAAGTAAATGCTCTTCTATTTGAGCCTCCAGACCCTTTCGGTTTTATTTTCAAAGTAGTTCATGCGTAAGTAGGCGTGGCCTGCATTCTCTTCCTACTGCTACCTTAGTAGCTGAGATTAACCGGAGCATACCACCTAGCCATAGATTGAAATGAGTCTGAACTTTTATGTCCCTGCTAGTCTCAAACGTCCATTTCTCATCTCTAACTTCCAAGTAGGTAGGTTGAAAGAAAAGGTTTCCCTGTATCCAAGCTGGCCTTGAATTTAGCCTTCCAAGTTTGGGGATTACAGAATGTAAATAAACCACCAGTTTTCACTATCCTCAGTTGTAGTTAAATAAAATGGAATTGTTTTAAAATTATTTTTCAGGTCTAGATAGATAAGGAATGTGGGAACTGGCTTTTGTTAGGGAGATAGATTATAGATGAGTTTTTCCTCTTTTTTTTCCCTTATGTTTTCTGTGATGACAAATATATTGCTTTTGTAATAAGGAAATTAAACTTTTTTTTTCCTTTTTGTCAGTAGTGGGGCCTGAATGCTGGGCCTGGGTGCTGTGTCCCTCAGCTCTTTCGCTCAAGGTTGGCGCTCTACCGCTTGAGCCACAGTGCTACTTCCAGCTTTTTCTGCTTATGTGGTACTGAGAAATCAAACCCAGGGCCTCATGCATACAAGGCAAGCACTCTACCACTGAGCCACGTTTCCAGTCCAAGGAAACGTTTTATAGTGACCTTTTTGGGAAGTTTGCAACCTACCTATAAATGGGTGATTTAAAGATTATGCTTATTATGAATAATGGGGTATTGTCCTGTGTTACAAACAAGTTTTTTAAGAATAGCCTTACAAAATTCTTGATACTTTTATTTTCTAGATTCCCTATTGTAGTCTTGTGAAGAATTTAACACCTGCCTTTCCAAATGTGCATAGTATATCAAGGTACGTTTATACAGTAAGTCTGACTTGTGGGGTTTCTATATGCAGTTTGGTTCAGTGTGGTCAAAAACTTCCTGCATGCATCAGTGCAGCTCAATGGACGCAAAGAAACTCGTCAGTTCTGTGTTATTTTCAGTTGTGTTTAAGTCATTATGTGATCTGCAGTTGTCATTAATTTTGTGCAAATATGCTTCCCAAAGAAGCAAATAATGTTGGCTGTAATCTAGTTAATTGAGACTGAGATCTGAAGATTGTAGTTCCAAGACAGCCTGGGCAGGAAAATGTATAAAACTTTTATCTGCATTTAACCATCAAGTGGAGATGTGGCTCAAGTGATAGAGCACCAGCCTTAATGGAAAAAGCCAAGTAAAAACATGAATCCCTGAGTTCAAGCCCTAGTCTAGACCAAAAAAAGAAAGAAAGAAAACAAGCAAGCCAGGTGAAAGAAAATAAGCAAGTCAGGTGCCAGTAGTTCATGCCTGAAATCCTTGCTACTCAGGAGTCTGAGATCTTAGGATCATGGTTTGAAGCCTGCCCCCAGGCAGGAAAGTCAGGAAACTCTTATTTCTTGTTAGTTACCAAAAATCCAGAAGTGGAAGTGTGGCTCAGGTGGTAGAGTGCTGGCCTTGAGCAAAAAAACTCTGGTGCAGCCAGGTGCCAATGGCTCATACCTGTAATCCTAGCTACTTAGGAGGCTGAGATCTGAGGATCATGGTTCAAAGCCAGCCTGGGTAGGAAAGTCCACGAGACTGTTTATCTCCAATTAGCCGCCAGAATACCAGAAGTGGTGCTGTGGCTCAAGTGTTAGAGCGTTCTCCTTGAGCCGAAGAGCTGAGGGACAGTGCCAGGCCCAGAGTTCAAACCACATGACCAACAAAAAGCCCTAACAATTCAGATACAGCACCCAGGACCTGAGTTCAAGCCCCATAACTGGCACAACATGAAACAAAACAAAAACAAGTGGTGCCCAAGAAGCAAGGTAAAAGTTACGGTAATCTTTCTAATTAAAAGGGAATATAATATGCTTAAGTAATAATTGATTGAAAACTAAACTTCTGATAAGGCAGTATGTCTAGTGGAAGTTAGGCAGCATTATGGGGAAAATGAATTAAGCATCCAAGATATTCACAATGAAAATCATGAAATAAGCCATTTTTAATGAGCAGTATTAATGTATATAACATTAATTTTGTGACAGTAATATAGCCTGTTTCATGTGATTTCGAGTTATGGATCCTCATACCTACTGTATGTATAGTATAGGTAAATTTGAGTAATTTCAAGATTATTGAGCCTCATGTATCCTAAGCATTCATGGATTTTCCTCAACATTGTTTACCCTATAACCATATCCCTGCAGATACCAAGGCTACTAGAATAATCATATACCTATTTTAATTGTGGAATAGGCCAACAATGTGTTGTTTTGTTTTGTTTTTCAGTACTGGGGCTCAAAGTCAGGGCCTCACTCTCAATTAGCTTTTTTGCTCAAGGCTAGTACTCTACCACTTAAGCCACAGCTGTACTCCTGGTGTTTTGGTGGTTAATTGGAGATAAGAATTTCTTGGATTTGTTTTCCTGGGCTGGCTTGGAACTGCATTCTCAGCTTCCTGAATAGCTAGGATTAGAAGCATGAGCCACCGGCACCCAGCTAGGCCAACAATTTAATAAGATGTTTAAGTGTAACAATATCTGCTTTATGTCATCTCTGCCTTTTCAAAAAATAAGAATATAATAAACTTTGAACTAAACCCAAAATACAGTAAACATGGTTTAGTCTTTCAGTTCTCAAGGCCCATTTACAAGAATGATCTGTTAATACATCATTTATCAGCAAGAGATTTATGTGTTTTTCTACATCATAACTACCTTTTAAGAGTCATGCTTAATTTGTGTGTCTACTACATATACATGTATATATATAAACATAACATTCTCACTTCAAAATGATGTGTTTATTTTCACTTATCCTAGGTTTTATCACACGACACCAGCAGTGTTCTGCTGTAGTAAAACACAGAGTGGTGAGAAATATTCTGATCCTTTTAAACTTGGTTGGAAAGACTTGAAAGGTCTATATGAGGACATTAGAAAGGTAAGGCTTTAAAAAAAAAACTCTGGTATGAGGTAATGTTTTAGTTTATGAAACCTAGTGACATTTTTAATTGTGAAAAAAATAGCGCAGGTTTTCAGATATGTACAGTGCTGTTGCAAACTTGATTTACATTGGAGGATGCAATAAAGGATTCTAGGCAATGTAGAGGATGCAGTAAAAGTTCCTGTCTGGAAAGACATTATACTACAGGGTTGGGAAACTAAAAAGATGGTCCAGTGAGTTATCTAACTTCCCTTCTTACCCAATACCACCCAATGCTCCTGAAAGTGTCCTTCCTATCTAATCCTGAATGACATTGCTCAGCTTCTTTAGTTATGGCTTTCTTTGCTAAATGCTTTTCTCCCAAAAACCTTAAGTGACTCTCAGCTGCATGTGGTTTCCTTCCCAATGCATGGGTTTGGATTTGTGGCAGGTCTGTCTCCCTAGGTCTATCACAGTACCCCAAGCCAGAGCCTGGACACATAGGGTCTAGCCTATGTGTCTGTAGGCAGCTAACACTGCAATAGATTGAACAATGGAATATTTTTTAAATACAAATAAGTAAGCAAGATATTGGTCACTCACCCCTATAGTCCTGGCTACTAAGGAGGTAGAAGTTGGGGGAGATTCGAGGCCAGCCCAGGCAAAAATTTGTCAGACCCCATCTCAATAAGTAGCTGGTTGTGATGGTACATACTTGTTTTCCCAGATATTCAGGAGACAGAAATTAGGAAGATCACAGTTCCAAGCCAGTCTGCGCAAAAGCGTAGTAGTGTACACCTGTTATCTCAGCTTCTACAGGAAATGAAAACAGGAGAATTATGATCTAGGCTGGCTCTTGCAGAAAAGTGAGAGCCTATTCCAAAAATAGCTATATCAAAAAGGACTCAAGTTTTAAAGTATATATCAAGCAAATTCAGTACTACCAAAGAAAATTACGCATTTATTAAATTAAATCCTACATCAAAAATGTCCACATTCCCTTTATCCACTTCCTTCCCAACTCAGCTTCGACTTTATTCCAGGTTTTCAACTCACTGGCTCTCAGCCTCACGGAGGCACCACTTCCTTTTCGTTTCCCACATATTAAGCCAGCACTTTGTCGCTGATCTCAGCCCACCACTGGCTATTTAGTGGACCTAGTAAGGGTCTTGAAGGAAGAACTCCCTAGGCTCCGGCTTTATCCACACCTGTATGTACTTGCCTCCCTTTCTCCAGCCTCCAGCACACCAGTGTCCTCTTCCTTCTTGGGGTAGTCTGTGCCCCCAGTCCTTTTTTTTTATTTTGCTTTTGAGATAGTCTTTAATTGCTTGGACTGGCCTCAGAATGCTGATTCTACTGTTCTGCTTCCTAAGTAACTACAACTACAGACAAATACCATTATATGTGACTTTGACCCACAGGCTTACTCTTATTTATTTATTTTTGTCAGTTGTGGGGCTTGAACTCTGCCTGGGTGCTGTCCCCCAGCTCAAGGCTAGCACTCTACCACTTGACCCATAGCTCCACTTCCAGTTTTCTGAGTGGTTTATTGGAGATAAGTGTCTCACCGACTTTCATGCCTGGGCTGGCATGAAATCTTCAGATCTCAGTCTCTTGAGTAGCTAGGATTCCAGGCGTGAGCCACCAGCCCCCAGCTCTTATCTTTCATATTTACCATCTCAGCCTTCTCTGAAATTGCTTTTTACTAAATCCAATGGACCCTTCCTGTTTTCATCTTTCTTGATTTTTTTTTCAGCAATGCATGACATTGACACCCCTTCCTTGAAATTGTTCCCTTGGCTTCCATGTTCCTTGTATACCAAATCCTTTAGGCTATTCCTCAGTTTGCTTCTTGGGTTCCTCAATCTCTTTACCCCATTGTTAGGGGTTCTGTTGGCCACTTTATCTCTCTATGCCCTCTATATTTATATATGCCTTTTTTTTTTTTGACAGAGTCTTTATATAGCCCAGGCTGACTTTGAACTTTTGATTCTTTTTTCTCAGCCTCCTAAATTGTGGGATTATAACCGTGGGCCACTATACATACCTATTTATATATTTTTTCATATATGTACTTAGGACTCATAAGTAGTATCTCTACTTCAGATTTGATTGTGTTTCCTAAACATGAAGTAAGCAACTGCAGGAGTGTCCATGACACTCTTAACATGCTTGAAACTCCTTTTCCCTCACAAACTAACACTGCCCCCACCCCATTGCCCTGGCCATTAAAGGTATCACCCAGGAAATAGCTTCCAGTTGTCAGCTTCCTTTTCCCCTCACACCCTTCAACTCTGTGTAGTCAGACCACTTCTTGCTGTAATTACTGCTTTCACGGTCCGAGACAGTAGCTTTGGCTCTGTACTCCCAGGGTCACTGCCTTTATCTCCTTTAACTGCACTTCTTGTTTACTTCTCTCCAACCAGACCAGGGCTAGAGAGCCTTCTTTCTGCCAAGGACCATTTGGATATTGATGACATCATCTTAAGGCCCAATTTTGAGTCACACCTGTGGTTATCTTGACAGGGCCAGACCAAATGATTTCACCAGCCCTGAGCCATTCCCCACTCCTTATAGGCCTAGGGCTTCTTATGGGCAGCGGTCGTCTTTGTGACCTCTGCCTTTTTTCACAGTAATTGGCACCATTTCTGAAATCTAGTACCTTAATGAGGGACCTGCAGTATTGACTGGCTTTCAAGACTGGTTCCCCATTGGTAGATACTACAAACATACCCCCAGGAAATGGCCTCTCTGCTCCTTACAAATCAAAACCCTGCTAATCTTCCTTTGGCTCCTCTGAAGCCAAATTTATTTTTCTCACTAGGAAGCCAAGAATATCGAGTGTGTGCATGAAGGTGTATTTGATCGTTATATGCATGAACATTTAGTCCAAAGGTAGTTGTTCTAAAGTTGAACTGTGCCCTTCTGTGCAGCCATGCACATGTTCTGGATTGCCTGCCTTCCTGTGACCTTTTCAATTGTACAGAAGTTTTCTTGTTCAAGTTACTCCTGTAACACCTTACATTAACACCTTACATTTTTTAGATATTTATCTCCTCAACTCATTGGTAAGCTCCTTTGCAATCAGGCAATCCATGTTATATATACATTTCTTCTGTGAACTGTTGAAATATCTTCTGCCAAATAAAGAGGTGGCCAGGGGTACTGACCCCATGCTTTTCTCCCTAGTGCCATCTTGTCTGTCTTCCTGTCCTTCATACACAGCATTGCCATCCCCCTTGAGCGATACAATGTGACCTACTTCATAGACTCCCACATTCTCCATATCTTACTCCTTTCCTGCAGTCTTCTCCCCAGCCCTGGTATCTTCTCTGTACAGCTGTCACTAGCTCAGAATTGCTGGGTCCCTTTGTGCTTTCTCCCATCTCTGTTGGAGTTACTTGGTGTCTGATGCTGTCCATGGAACAGGTGGTATAGTACCAGCTCTATCCTTGAGGCCACATGCATGCTTGTGTGTTTGCATATGCATGTGCTGCTGGTACTAGGTTTTGAACTCAGAGTCTTATACTCTAGTTTGACATTTTTCACTCACAGCTGGTACTCTACTATTTGAGCCATTCCCAGATTTTTGCTAGTTAATTGGAAATAAGATCTCTGCCTCCTAAGTAGCTAGGATTTACGTGTGAGCCACTGGCATCTGGTGGTTTAGGGGGCCTAGCCAATGGCTGTCTGCCCTGTGGGGCAGTCAAGTTTATGGTCATACAGTGTTGGGAGCCTTGTCCAGCTGAATGTTAAATTAAGTTGAATAAGCTTAAATCAAACCTAATAATTCTGGCTGTTCAGGAGGCAAGATCCAGAGGATTGTAGTTCACAGACAGCCCAGGCAGTTAGCTAGCAGAAAGCCTGGCTGGAGGTGAGCTCAAGGAATAGAACACCATCCTAGCAAGCAATCCAAGAAAGTACAAAACACTGAGTACAAACCCTAGTACTGGCAAAAAAAAAAAAAAAAAAAGGAAAAGAAATGTTGATTTTTCTATGCAATTGTGATGTCATGTGACAAAAAAGAAACTTTATTCTAGGAAGTCTTCGTATCTACCACAGAACTTAAGGAAATGTCTGAGTACTACTTTGATGGAAAAGGCAAAGGCTTCCGACCAATTATCGTGGTGCTAATGGCTCGAGCTTGTAATATTCATCATAATAACTCACGGTGAGTTACTTATTTTCACACCTCTGATTTTTCATTTGAGAAGTTTTCCTTCCCAAACTGAACTGTTAAATTTCCATTTAATAAGTAAGCTCTAGGCTGGGCATGGTGGCTCACACCTATAATGCTAGCTATTGAGGAGGTGAAAATCAGGAAGATAGAAGTTTGAGGCCAGTCTGAGCAAAAAAAGGTCCATACGTTAAAAACTGGGCATGGTGGTATGCATCTGTCATCATCAGCTAGATGGGAAATGTAAATAGGATATGATCTAATCCAGCCTGAGCATAAATTCAAGTCTTTATCTCAAAAATAACCAAAGCAAAATGAGCTGGTAGTATGGGCACAAGTGATAGAGCTTCTGCCCTGAGTTCAACTCTATAATATCAGAAAAAGTAGAAGGAGAAGAATCTATCAAAAATTCACTTTGCAAGCTGGGCACTGGTGGCTCACACCTATAATCCTAGCTACTCAGGAACCTGAGATCTGAGGATCGAGGTTCAAAGCCAGCCCAGGCAGGAAAGGCCATGAAACTCTTATCTACAATAAACCACCAGAAAGCCAGAAGTGGTGCTGTAGCTGTTGAGCTGAAGAGCTAAGGGACAGGTCTCAGGCCCAGAGTTCAAGCCCCATGACCAACAAAAAAAAATTCACTTTGCAAATATAGAGCCTGATACTGAATTACTACTGTCACTTTAGAGTCTAATCTGACATCTTCCTTGGCAGACTTTTTAACATCTCTTGTAAACTATAACTACCAGTAAACATCTTAGGTTAAAGCCAGACTTACTTTTCTCGTTGTAAAGTATAAAGAATACCAGGGTAAATGAACACACCTTTTATCATTATACATATGGACAGTCCAAAGGTTGATTATTGTAAAATTGAGCTTGCCAACTTGGGCAGTCATATCCTGGATCACCTGGCTTCCTGTAGCCTTCTGAATTGTGCAGAATTTTATTTTTTTTGATGCTAGGAGTGGTACTTAGGGGTTTTACTCAACACTGATATTCTACCACTTGAGCCAGATCTCTTCTTCTGGCTTTTTGCTAGTTAATTGGAAACAAGAGTCTGTAGGACTTTCCTACCTGGCTGGTTCCAAATCACATTCCTTAGGTCTCAGCCTCCTGAACAAGAAAAAAAATATTTTGAAGAAGACATTTTGACTGATAATCTTCAAATTTTATCTTTTGAATATAGATAAAAATTTTAAATATTAAAATAACTACATTGTTTTTATATTAAAGAAACTTTCTGCCTGGTGCCTGTGACTCATGCCTGTAATCCTAGCTACTCAGGTCTGAGATCTGAGGATCAAAGTTCAGGAAAGGTTGTGAGACTCTTCAATTAAACATCTTCCTCCCACACCCCACCCCAATAAAAAGAGCTGAAGTGGAGCTATGACTCAAATTATAGAGTGCTAGCCTTGAGCACAAAAGCTCAGGGACAGCACCTAGAACCACCACAAAAAAAAAAAAAACAAAAAAAGCAAAAAACTGGGCACTGGTGGCTCACACCTTGTAATCCTAGCTACTCAGCAGGCTGAGATCTGAGGATCACTGTTCAAAGCCAGCCTGGGCAGGAAAGCCTGTAAGACTCTTATCTCCAATAAACCACTCAGAAAATCGGAAGTGGCACTGTGACTCCAGTGGTAGAGCATTAGCCTTGAGCTGAAGAGCTGAGGGACAGCGCCCAGCCCAGAGTTCAAGCCCCATGACCAACAAAAACAGAAGGAAAGAAAGAAAGCAAGCCTTGAAAGTTTCTTCATTGCCTTTTTTCATTCCTCTTTCTCATTCTTCTTCCCTTCCTTTCTTGTCTTCCATCATTCATTGCTTTTGTGTTCTATTTTATCTGTCAATGTTTTCAAATTCGGCCACATTGCCAAAATATATTTGTAATTATACTCTATAATCTATTGTACTGATAGATTCCCCAGTGTTTTCTCTTTCCTCAATAGATAGTACTTTTAAGGAATGCCTAAGATTTGCCAGTACTGAATTTAATGTAAGTACTAAAGTAAGAATGAGCATTTGATATTATTTCTCACAAATGCTATCTCCACCCAAAGCCTTTTGTATCCCTGCAGCCGTGCCTTTTGGGCCCAGCGTATCACACCTTGCTCAGAGTTGGCTTCCACTTCAACTGAGATTTTCAAAGAGCTCACAGGATATTTCAAGCAAGCAGTGAAATCTCTGGCAGTGGCCTTTTTCCCATTATCCAGATCACTTTTACTGTTCCAGAAAAATCAAGCAGCAGAAGTGCTTCCTCTAAACCAAATTTGAAATACATCTTCATAGGACCTATAGTAGAGTTTCTCAGCCTCAGCACCACTGACATTTTAGGACAGATCACTCTTGATATGAGGGAGGGTGCAGTGCCATGCATTACAGGATGTTTAGCAGCATCCTTGGCTTCTATTCACAATACCCTTCAAGTGATCGCAACAAAAAATACCCTCAGACTTTCCGAAATGTCCTTTGAAAAGCAAAAGTCACTGATCTAGAGGTTTGTATTTTTTGTTTATTTTGATATGTGTGTTTGCGCTAGTTCTGAGGCTTGATCTCCTGGCCTGGGTGCTGTCCTGAGCTTTTGTGTTCATCTAGTGCTCTGCCACTTGAGCCACAGCACCACTCTGGCTTTTTGCTGGTTAATTGGAGATAAGAGTCTCCTGGACTTTTCTGCCCAGACTAGCTTCTAACCACGATCCTCAGATCTCAGCCTCCTGAGTAGGTGGGATTACAGGCATGAGCCATCAGCACCTATCTTGAAAGTACATATTTTTAACTTCAGGCTAATGCTTAGAACAGTTCATTACCTTCAGAGGAAACACGAGAAGGAACATGTTCTTCGCTGCCTAAAATTCTACCAGCCATTATCCCCATAGTGGAAAGTTTTGTTTTATTTTTTACTTTGTCTTATTGAAGTTGGATAAACTCTTGGTTGCAGATAACATAGAAGAATATAACAGAAAAGTGTTGCTAGTTTAAAAAGTAAGTTCAATATTGCTTCTCAAACTCAGTATTGCATGTGAGCTGCAGATTCATTTTCCCAGGTTGGAAAAGAGGAGAGCTTATGAAAGCATTAGGACAAAGGCAGTGTTCAGCTATTGAGTCTGAGTCTTGATTGTCCCTTGCTTTTGGGTGTGCTAGCACCCTGCCAGCATTACTCTGAAAGTCCTAACTTCTTGAGAATATTTAGTTCTTTTTCTTTTTCTCTTTAAAAAAAAATTTTTTTAATTGTAAAGATACTGTACAGAGGGGTTACAGTTACATGAATGAGGTAGTGAGTCCATTTCCTGCCGAGCATTGGTGCCCCCTTCTTTGTTTATTCCCTACTCTCTCTTCCCTCCTCAGGTTTGTTTTGTTTGTTTTTTCCTGCCAACACTAGTGCTTGAACTCAGCCCCTCATGTTCTTGCTTGGCTTTTTCACTCAAGGCTTATACTCTACTACTTGAGCTACAGCTCCTCTCGAGCTTTCTGCTGGGTAATTGGAGGTCATTGTTTCATGAATTTTCCTTCCCTGTGATCCTCATCTCAGCTTCCTGAGTAGCTAGGATTACAGGTGTGACCCACCAAGTGCCCAGCTGGAGTATATTTAAGTTTCTTCCTTTCTTTGTTTTTTGTTTGTGGTACTGGTACTGGGGCTTGAACTCAACTACTAGGTGCTGTCCCTTAACATTGTCCCATTGAGCCACACTTCCAGTTCTGGCTTTTTGGTGGTTAATTGGAGATACAGACTTTCCGCTTGGGCTATCTTTGAACCGTGATCCTCAGATCTCAGCCTTATGAGTAGCTAGGATCATAGGTATGAGTCACTGGCACTTAGCTGATAACTACTTCTTTTTTTTTTTTTTTTTTTTTTTTT
>NW_012267240.1:7241904-7259106 GCF_000151885.1 Dipodomys ordii | reverse complement strand
TTCTCTGTTCTGAAATTCTTTTCTTCTCTTTCTTTTTTTGTTATTTCTCACCTCTGGTTTTTCTCTGAGTGTTCGTCTTTTTGTTGTTGTCGGTCTCTTGGGGAGATTAAGCGTTGGAACTCGAACTCTCTTTTTGGTTGGAGAGAGCTGTGGCGTTTCCCTACTGCCCCGTCGCCATCTTGGTCCCCCCTTGATAACTACTTCTTAAGCATACTTTTGGATCAGGCCTTCAGTGTGCTAAATATCTAGCTCTTCTACCTGTTAAATTTAATTTTTTTGGGGGGGGGGTCTGGTCGTGGGGCCTGAATTCTGGGCCTGGGCACTGTCCCTCAACTCTTCAGTTCAAGGCTAGCGCTCTACCACTAGAGCCACAGCGCCGCTTCTGGCTTTCTTTTTGTTTATGTGGTGCTGAGGAATCGAACCCAGGGCCTCAAGCATGCAAGGCAAGTGCTCTACCACTGAGCCACCTTCCCAGCCCCTACCTGTGACATTTAAAGGAAGAGGCAGGGAGTTTCTGGAGGGGTAAGTCACTTATGATTTGCTTGGGAAAAATTTACAACAATATGGGGGAAAAATATAGTAAAGATCCTTTAGTAGTATCACATACTTTTAGTGATTGCCACCAGAGAATCCTCTTTCCCAAGTGACACAGGACCTGTTCCTTGACTTCACATGTTCACTGATAACACACAAGAGACCCTCTGTCCCTTGACAAAGTTTAAGTGTTTCTATAAGGATTATTGGACACCATCTTCTTGCTTCGGAGGTGTATGTTATATAGGCTAAAAGTAATCATAGAGACATTAGAAAACAATAGAAAAGGTAGTCTTAAATTCTTTTTCCTTCATGAAGTTTTTTAGTTATCCAATTAAATGTTTTCTGCTAGATGTCTTTGCTGGAAATTCTTAACCTAGGTCCCTGGGGAGTTATAGACTTCTTTGAAGAATTGAAATTGTATGCAAATTTTTTGTGTAATTTGGATTTTTTTCTAGGGATAGGTATCCCTGGAAACTGTATATTCCTGAAGTTGAAACACTTTATATCCTAATAACCACTACACTCCAGAGAATGAAATAGGAATTACATACATTAGATGGTTCATATTTGAAATGTAAACCGAGAGTTGTATCTTCTAAGAGGAATATCAGTGAAGCACTCTGCATCAAGTGCCATACCAAATGCTTTTGGTATTCATTACCATTTAGTTCTTAGCCCCATTTAAAGAGTGTCTCTGCTACAAAGAACTCCTACAACATGGGCTGTGTATCTTCTTGAGACTGTTAAAGGACTTTCTGAAGAGCACACTTAGATGTCATTCTGTCAATAGGTCTGCGTTGCATTCCTGTTTTTTTCACCCTCTCCTCAGGTCTTGATCCCAAGGCACCCCTGAGTAAATAGCCTGTCTTCTGCTTCACCGGGAACCTAACATTCAGTTTTAGAGTTTGGCAAAACCCAAACTATAGGCTAGGACTTAATTTTATTATAGAATCCAAATCAAAATAAGGTTATATCAGAACTTTTGAAATCATCCTGGGCATCATAAAAAAGGTAGGAGTTTTATTTTTTGTTGTAATACTCTATACATTTTATAAAATCTGTTTACTCATTCAGTTCAGCACAGATATTTCTATATCTTTCCCCAAAGCTATCCTTCTCAGCAGCCTCATTGAATGGACCCACTGGTTACCACAATAGATGGTTGGCTCTAGCTCACTCTATTCCTGTATGAAACTGATAAGTGGAACATGATTACCTCTACCATACTGGATAACAGGAATGCCCAAATGTTGCATGCCTCTCTATTGATTTTGATTTTCGATCAAGTTACATTGGGGCTTACTGATCCAGTTTTCAAAGCTGGGTTTAGTGACTAAATAGTCAAATAGTCTTTTCACATTTGATAATTTAAAAAAAAATCTTACACTCTCAGGATGTAACTGTAATGGTTCCTACGAAACCAAAAGAGTTTATAAAAGCTTACTTTGGGAAGACGTAACAAAACAGCTGTTACAGCACCAGCTCTTTAATGATTTTAAGACTCTAACAATTCAAGAGCTCTTGCCAAACCGTGAGCCAGCTGCAGCTGTGATTGTTTAAGAAGGTTGGTGCCAAAAGAATTATTTTTATCTTTAACCTAGGAGATGGCACTTTTGATGTGTCCATACTCACTATTAAAATGGATCTTTGAAGTAAAGTCTACAGTAAGGCATACTCACTAAGGTGGAGGAGATTTTGATGAGAAGATGGCCATGCATTGCTTTGGTGAGTTCAAGCATAACATCATTTCTGAGAGTCAGTGGGCGAAAAGGTTTGTGGAAGTTGTTCAGGTACCAGGATGAGGCTGACCTACCCACAAAAGAATGAACTTCTATATTTTCACTAATTGTGACCTGTTTGACAAACAGAAGGCTGCTTTTTTCTGTAGTCCCTGCATGCAGGGGAGAATGCTGTCTACAGAACCAACCTGGAGAAGTTACAGATCAAGGATCTCACGATGGGTTGCGAGTGGATAGTTCAGGGATCACATATGCCCAAATTCTCTCTGAAGTGCTTCAGTGGCAAGAAAATGATTGTGTGAGCCCTGCATCATTTATGATGCATCTTTGTAGGCATCCATTTTATCTGGAGGTAAATCTGAAAATGTTCAGGAGTCGCTGCTTTTTTTTTTTTTTCACACCATTTGATATTTAAACTGCTAATGAATCTGAGTGTTCCTATCAGGCCTTAAAGAAAAATACCATGTTTACCAAAAAAGAGAGACTGTACTCTGAGCCTGGTGTGTTTATTTAGGTTTATGAAGAAGAGTAGAGAATGACCAGGGACAGTGGTTGGATTTCACATCCTGCATCCTATGCTGGCATTTAAATTGATGGCATCTTTTGTGTTGATCTATTTTATTTTGAGACAGTATCTCATTGTTGAGGCCAGGCTGATCTCAAACTTGGAATCCTCCTTTAGCCATTCAAGTTCTAACATTACAGTTATACTCTGCCATCGCCAGCTTAAAGGCATCTTTGATAGTGATATTTTTAGCATCTCCTCACACTATAGGTATAATTATAATTAGTTTAAGATTTTATATAATGTATTAGTATGGATGGAGGAAAAAAAAATTTTTTTTTTTTGGTCCGGTCGTGGGGCCTGAACTGTGGGCCTGGGCGCTGTCCCTCAGCTCTTCAGCGCAAGGCTAGCGCTCTACCACTTGAGCCACAGCATCACTTCCGGCTTTTTTTCTTTTTGCTTATGTGGTACTGAGGAATCGAACCCATGGCCTCGTGCATGCAAGGCAGGCGCTCTACCACTGAGCCACCTTCCCAGCCCTGGAAAAAAAATTTTTTTAAGTGAAATGTAAGCCAAGTGTTGTGGTACATGTTATTCAAGAGTGGGAGATTTTATTTAGCTCTAGGAGTTCAGGGACAACTTGGGCAAAATATTGAGACTCTACCTAATTAATTACTTAATTAATAAAAGCCACATGTAAGCTAGAAGAAGGGTTTGTGTTATATTTCATCTTTTTTTCTTTCTTTTTTTTTAACAGTCCTGGGGCTTGAACTCAAGGCCTGGGTGCTGTCCCTGAGCTTCTTTTGCTCAAGGCTAGCACTCTACCACTTGAGCCACAGCACCACTTCCAGCCTTTTCTGTGTATGTAGTACTGAGGAATTAAACATTCTACCCCTAAGCCATATTCCCAGCCTATTTCATAGGTTTTTATGTTAGAAATTACTGTAAACATTTTTTTTTAATCTAATGAGAGCAAGTGCCTTAAGTCATTCCTGAATCAAAGTATAAAGAGGACGTAGCCAGCTACCAAGGTAGCTTCTTCCTTGCTGTCCCCTCTCCTGGGAGACGGCGCTTCCTTGCCTGTCACTTCTCAGAAGAACCAGGAAGGTGTGGCAGCTGTTTCACAGCAGGAAGCAGGCATGGTGCCCAGTTTCTTAGAGTCATGACTCAGTTTGGCACTTCAAAGATAGCATCTTAAATAGTGTGAACAATTTCTATAATCTGTAAATTTGGTCATCTATCCCACTGTGATACTGTGTTAAAGATAACAAATTATAAATTGACACATGCTAAAACCTAGTTTTATAGGGAAAAAAAAGTCATAAAATATAAATCATCTGAAGTAGGATGTGTTATTGAGTGTAGAAGCTATGTCACAGTGCCAAATAGCATTCTAAGAAGGAATCCTGATTTCATCAGTAATTGAACCAAGCAATGATGGCATTTTTATATGCATATAAATCTGAAATTTAAAAATATGTATTTTTTGCATGTCACTGTGTAGCCCAGGCTCGCCTCAAACTCTTGACCCTGCTTCAGTATCCTGAGTGTTAGGATTATAAGCACCATGCCTACCTTCAAATATTTTAACAAGTCTTCATTTTAATAACTTCAAATAAAATGAGCCTGCTCGAGCCTGTCTACTGACATAACTAGTAACTTTAGAGCTGGTGTCCAACTTAGAAATGCATGAGAAAATCCAGAGGCTTTGGCAGTTTTGCTTCTTGGTTTTTTGTGGGGTTTTTTTGCCAGTCCTGGGGCTTGAACTCAGGGCCTGGGCACTGTCCCTGAGCTTCTTTTGCTCAAGGCTAGCTTTCTACAGCTTGAGCCACAGTACCACTCCTGGCTTTTTCTGTGTATGTGGTACTGAGGAATTGAACCCAGGGCTTCATGCATGCTAGGCAAGCGCTCTACCACTAACCTACATTCCCAGCTCCTTGGCAGTTGTTTTAAGGAAGGCTGTACTACTAGTTAGTAAGAGGTGTGTATTTTATTACACTAAAATCCACTTGTGGCCAGGCACTATAGGCTCATGCCTGTTAAAATCTCAGGAGGTTGAAATCTGAGGATTGTGGTTCAGAGCCAATCTAGGCAGAATAGTGCCCGGGAGATTCTTATCTCCAATTAACCAACCAGAAGTAGCACTGTGGCTCAAGTGGTAGAATGCTAGCCTTGAGCACAAAGAGGCTCAGGCACAGTGCCCATGCCCTGAATTCAAGTCCTACAACCAACAATGACAGCAACAACAAATACAGTTCACAAAATACTCTTTTTTTGGGGGGTGGGGGTATGGTCATGGGGCCTGAACTATGGGCCTGGGCGCTGTCCCTCAGCTCTTCAGCTCAAGGCTAGCGCTCAGCGCTCTACCACTTGAGCCACAGCGCCACTTCCGACTTTTTTTCTTTTTGCTTATGTGGTACTGAGGAATCAAACCTAGGGCCTCAGGCATGCAAGGCAAGCGCTCTACCACTGAGCCACCTTCCCAGCCCCACAAAATACTCTTAAGTATAGCCTTTATATTTAAAAATCAACTGTTGTGAAAGTATCTTTTCCTGTGAATTCAGCTCAGAGAAAATGGTGCCTAGTAAATTTACCTGACATCTCACCAAGGGTTTCAGAGAAAGTTCCTGTAAGCCATCTGAACTTCTGTTTTCTCTTTCCTCAAGTGGTTTGTTACTGTTTTGTTTTGTTGCTGGGGATTGAGCCCAGGGCCTGACACCTGCTAAACACACACTAATGCTGAGCACATGGCCAACACCACTAAAGCAGTTGCGTGTAGTGATTGTTCCCTATATTCCTTTGCTTTTGCATTACCTCTTTTTCCATGGAAAGAGTCTATTGTAGATCTGTTAAGAACTGTTATTTTGAGCTGGTCACTAGTGGCATGTCTCAGGCTTGTCATCCTACCTACTCAGAAGGCTGAGATCTGAGAATCACAATTTGAAGCCAGCCTGGACAGAGAAGTCCTTAAGACTATCTCCATTTAATCTGCAAAGTAGCTGGTCAGAGATGCAAAACATTGGAGCAGAGGTATGGCACAGGTGGTAGAACGCCAGCTGTGAGAGTAAAAGCTGAGCTCTGAGTTCAAGCTCCATTTCACCATCGGCAAACACACACACACACACAGCCCTGTTACATTGGGCCAGGAGTGTGGCTCAAGTACTAAAGCACTTACCTACCATGTGTCAGGTTCTGGATTCAATCCCTACCACTAAAAACAAAAACTGGGCTAGGAATATGGCTTAGTGATAGAGTGCTTGCCTAGCATGCATGAAGCCCTGGGTTCGATTCCTCAGTACGACATTAACAGAAAAAGCCTGAAGTGGGGCTGTGGCTCAAGTGGTAGAGTGCTAACCTTGATCAAAAGAAGCTCAGGAACAGTGCCCAGGCCCTGAGTTCAAGCCCAGGACTGGCAAAAACAAACAAAACACTGTTGCTGTTAATTATAAAATATTAACAAGTAATGAGCAGCCATTTGGTTCCTAGGAAAGCAGTTAGAACATTCTGGTTTATTTTAAGACCTTAGGTAAAAAGCACTAGCAGAGCATAATGTTCTAAATATTTTTTTTAATTTTTCCTTAAGTTATTTTTAAAGTAGGATCAAAAGATATTGACATGCTCGTTTAGTACCTGTAGTAAATGCCTATACCTACTATATAGTTTTCTTTATTTTTATGATCTTCTGGGTCTGGGGAATTAGAGTACAGATGTTCAGATTTATTTTTGTGAGTTTTTTGTTTTGTTTTGGGGTTTGACCCTGAGCTTTTATAACTTAGGGCTAGTATTCTACCACTCGAGCCAAAACTCTACCTCCATCCTTTTTGGTAGTTTAGTTGAGATAAGAGTCTCAGAGACATTCCTGCCTGGGCTGGCTTCAAACCATGATCCTCAGACTCAGTCTACTGAGTAGGATTATAGATGTGAGCCACCAGTACCTGGCCAGATTTGATTTTTTTAAGGAAAAAAATAAGTCATTTAACTGCGACTCTCTATTTCTTCCCCTCTTAAGAATACAACCTGAAGGTATTGAAAGTAAGCCTTGAAGTATTTGATTATGTTGGTTTTAGTTTTAGGCTATTTCTCTAGTCATGTTTTATTGAAATTCCGTTTTGTTTTTTTTTTTTAATTCCAATAGATGGTGATAGTGATAATGACTCTGATTAAGAAAGAAACTGGAAGCCAGGTGCCAGAAACACACACCTATAATTCTAGCTACTGAGGACTGCAGTTCAAAACCAGCCTGGGCAGGAAATGCTTATCTACAATTAATCATACCCCCAGCCCAATAAGGCTAGAAATGGAGCTGTGGCTCAAGCAGTAAAGCACTAGCCTTGAGCACAAAAGCTCAGAGACAACACCCAGACCTTGAGTTCAAGCCCCAGGACCAGCACAAAAAAAAACAAAGAAAAGAAAAGAAAGAAAGAAAAAATTGGGAGTTGGGTGCAATGCAAAAGGTTATAGTCCCACCTACTTGAGGGGTTAAGGGAAAAGAGTTGTTTAGGCCCAGGCGTTTGAGCCTAGAAAGCAAGATCCTGTCTCAAAAACAAGTGAGAGCATTTCCTTTTAACTGTAAAACTCACATCAGTGTATTATTTTGAAAGTGCTTGTTCTACAATTTCTGTTAAATCTGGAAATAAAAGTTAAGATTTCCGGGGCTGGGAAGGTGGCTCAGTGATAGAGCACTTGACTTGCATGCCAGAGGCCCTGGGTTCGATTCCTCAGCACCATATAAGCAAAAAGAAAAAAGCCGAAAGTAGCACTGTGGCTCAAGTGGTAGAGTGCTAGACTTGAGCTGAAGAGCTGAGGGACAGCGCCCAGGCCCAGAGTTCTGACACCACAACTGGACCAAAAAAAAAAAAAAGAGTTAAGATTTCCAATGTAAGGTTACATATGACTTGGAAGAATATTTACACTGTCTTGGTTATTGATGTCATACTTAACATTCATTTTAAGATAGAGTAAAAGATTTGGGCATAGTGGCAGTTGGTCCTTTGTTTTTTGAGTTAACATATATTTGTAATATGAGGGAGTTTCATTGTGCTATTTCGATACATGTACATAGTGCACTTTGAATAAATTCACCTTCTTCCACTTTATTCCCATTGCTTTCTGCCCTCCTCAGTTTTTCAGTGTTCTGTGGGTTTCATTATGCTGTAATCATACATGTTTAAGCATGTATGATCCATCTTCTTCACTCCTCGGTAAAACATTTCATACCTGTCTTTTCCTATACAACCCAGAAATTTAATTGTAACCTAATTATAAACTCGGACCCCAGACCAAACATGGTCCAAACTCTAGGAGATAGTATTCATAGGGCATAATGTTTCTTTAACCCAATGGCCAGACTCCTGCAATGTATACTGTTTTGTTTTGTTTTGTTTTGTAACTGAGCTTCTACTTCCTAATGTCCAGTAGAAGTAGAGTCTTGGCAGGGTCTTGTGCATTTTTACAGTGTTCTCCAAAGGGTAGAAATGGCGCTGAAAGGAAGCCAATGTTTTTCATACAGTTTCTCTTAGAGAAATAAAATTCTTTGTCCTAGATCCGATGTCCAGTTTTCACAAGATGATTGCTGAGAAGGTTCTAGGCGGCGTCTCTGTTAAAAAGCATTGCTTTCTGTTAATTAGAGATATGCAAGCCAACCAGCGCTCCATAGCCTTAATTACAGAAATGATCCACACTGCTAGTCTGGTTCACGACGACGTTATTGACAATGCAAGATCTCGAAGAGGAAAACATACAGTTAATAACATCTGGGGAGAAAAAAAGGTATGGTGTTTCTTTTAGTTGTTAACAGATCTTTGCCAAATCACATGCTTTAGGGATCACATTTACTTTTCAGATTTGTATCATTGAATAAAACATTCTTACTCAACTGTGGTCTTCTAAATGCCAAAGAATTTATGTCACTTCAGTATTTATATCTTTGATAGACAGTATAAGGTACTATAGAATAATAAATTTATTAGTCTTTCTGATTATTCATCATTTCATAGAGAATTCTTTTGCTTACAAGAAAAGGATTTTAATGTGGATCTAAACAAGTATATTTCATGAGGAATCACACATTTTACTTTTGGGTTCATATTAAAATTGTATAATTATATTACATAACTGTTGATTAATTGTGTGTACAAGAGTGTTAGGTTAGGCAAATAAATAAAATTAAAAGATAAAAAGGAAAATCTTAGAGGATTACTTGAATACTCTTCTATGAAAATTTTATTTTTAAGCAGAGACAGCTATAGTAAGTTTTGGTTCCTGTATATTTAAAGCATACTTCCATATTTTTAATTAGCATTCCAAGAACGTATAAAATAGAGACTTTTTTGAGGATGTATAATTATAAATTGAATAACAAGGTTCAGATTGAACAAATGAAAATGGAGATGCACAGGCCTTCTGAGAACGGGCACTCATTCACACCATTTGCCTCCATTACCAGTCTTGCGTAGTAGGACAAACAAAAGTTTATGCAAACGTAACTCACCTTCTCCCCGTTCACACAGGTATTTTAGCCAGTTCTCTCTTTTGCTTGTCCTTATTTTCACACGCTGGTTTTGCTTTAATGAGAATGACTGATGTGAATTAGAATCCATCCATTTGATTTCGATTTTTAACTTGAAAGGCTTTATGTCTTAGAGACCGAATTTTCTATACATACTATAATGTATATGTCTACATATATATGTTATACACACACATATATATGAATGATGGTAACAGGAGGATAGAATTTAATTTGGGAGAGGCCATGGATAACTTAATCTGTGACTGTGTTCAGGCAGGACCAAGAGAGGAAGACTTAGAAAACCAATTATGATCTTATCCTTGACAGATGCCTATGTGTCTGCCTCTGCTGAGAGAAGCAGAAGCAGAGTTCTGAGTACGGGTTTAGGGAGGTGCTTGACACAGTTACCTGCACCTATCTTCAGCTTTGAGAAAGATCTGCCCAACACCAATCTCCCTGCCAGTCCCCTCCCTTTTCTGCCCCTCATGCACAACCACTACATTACCACTCCAAATTTTGATTTAGTGCCTCCACTGTGAGCCTTGGTTCCCACTGGCTGGGTTCCCAGCTTCTCTTTCCCTCCTTACCATAGTCCTCCAGAAGCTTGTTGCTTCAGTTCCATGTGCTGGAAGTAATTGGCCTCTAGGATTCATGGTCTAGGAGAAAAGAGGGATAAAGGCTCAAAGGATCTCAGGCTCTGAGCTGCTAATGGTGTAGAGAGTAGATAGGTGGACACAAGTGTGTAAATATATATATCATAGTCTATGAATTGAATGTAGTTATATGAGATGGTTTATATAATACATATGTCCTAAAATGGTGATTTATTGAGACACTGAACATCAATGTGATAGATGCTAGAGAAAGGCAATACCTAATACAGTTATGTTGAAAATGTATTAAAATAACCAAAATTTACAACTGCTGTAAAAAACTTATAACATTTAATGCACATCTTTTATTGTGGCAATTAATGTGGATGTGTAGATAGTATGTCTAATTATAGTATATAGTTCCATTATGAATTGATTTATAATTATTTGTTTAATAGATGGTAGATATCTCACCCTGTGAAGAAGATTGGGAAGTATTGGTCGCCTAATAATGAGGATAATATTTTTTGGGCTGGAGATGGAGCTCTGTGGTTGAAGGTGTAAAGTATGGGGAAAAGCTCTAGGTTAGCCTTGTAACACTGAAAAAAAATTTGGAGCAAGGGGGTCTAGGAATGAAAATATGAAATAGTGCAAAGAACATTGAACTTGGAACATAGTTTTCTTAGTGTATCCTCACTGGAAAATAATAGTGTGTTATGCTCTGGAGTGTTATACATTCTAGCTAGTTCATGCCCACCAGGAATATGGTGAACAGGACCTCACAGATTATATCCACAGTGCAATGGATGGCCTCAGTGTACTCAGGTGTAGTGCTTGCCCAGAAATGAGCAATCTAATTAGACTGCCAGGTCGGAAATGTTTCTGGAATGGTAAGCTAATCATGCAGATCGATTCTATTAAATGAAGAGAGAGAAGGACTTTCTTCTTCCTTTGACCATGATGGGATGGAACCCCACCCCCATCCAAGGACTTTTTGAGCAGAAGGAACAGTAAGTGGAAGGGTATGGTGATATGGTCTAATGCAGCTAGACATGTAGGCATGTTGAGGGCTGCAGTACTTCTACATACATAAACTGGCATATAACAAGATAATCTTGTGAGTTAGTCCAGGTCAAACAGTGGCTGGATCTGTGATTGTTACGTAATAGTGCTGGGAAAATGAAAGGTTGGGGGGATTTACAAGATGACTCTTCTTCCTGTTCTGTAGTCTGACAAGTCTGCTTCATTGTTGGCTCCATTGCTCTATTTTTTTGTTTGTTTGTTTTTTAATCTTTAGTTTATTCCTTCCTTTAGGCTGTTCTTGCTGGAGATTTGATTCTTTCTGCAGCATCTGTGGCTTTGGCAAGGATTGGAAACACAACTGTTTTATCTATTTTAACTGAAGTTATGGAAGATTTGGTCCGTGGTAGGTTCATGCTGATTTCTTTTTTTTAATTCAATCTTGGTATTTATTTAAACCAGGAGTAAAGCTATATTTCAAGTGACCCTTTTCTTCTTTATAGGTGAATTTCTTCAGCTAGGGTCAAAAGAAAATGAGAATGAGAGATTCGCTCACTACCTTGAGAAGACCTTCAAGAAGACTGCAAGCCTCATAGCCAACAGTTGTAAAGCAGTATGTACGTTCTGTCTTTCTTCAGGTTAAAAAAAAAAACCACAGCTCTCTTTCTTGGTAGCTAATTCTCCTAGAAAATACTTTATTGGAGAACCTTAAAGTACTATTCAAAACCCAAAAAGGTTGATAAGGAAAGCATGGCATTTCTCAACAACAGATAATTGCTGAAGTTTTACTTCTGATGTCTTTAATATACAAACACTAGTTTTTCTTTCCTCTTTCCTCCCAAAAGATGAATCAAAATAAGTTTTATAATGTATTCCCCAGTTGAATTTCCAAACTATAACATTCTGAACAACAGATAGCATTTTATTGCAATTGATTTTACACTTACTACTTCTGCCATTTCACCTTGTTATGGAGTGCTGTGTTCTCAAATATTTACCTGGAGAAAATGTCTTAAATTATACTTATTTTTCCATAAATAATAGATCTTCCTTATATGATTATATGACCTGTAAATAAGCCATAATTTTTTAAATATAAATTGAATATGAACCATAACTTTTTCCTCATTTGACTCTGGCCTTTCCTCTGTTCATATTCATTCATTCTCTCGTGTGTGTGTGTGTGTGTGTGTACATATTTAAATCAGATTTTTTTCATCTGTAGACTAAAATGAGAAGTGTTAATTGAATATGAAACAGTCCTTCCATAGAATTGTTAGTCTGAGCATCTCTCAGCCTAATATAGTAAGAGAAGACACATAGGCATGTACTAGTCCTATGTAATTAAAGCAATAAGGAAGGAAGACCTCTAAGGGTCATATGAAAGAGAGCTTTTAGTCTTTTGCTGATACCATCTCTGTTTTGATAAGTGTCAAGAAATACAAAATTGCAAGACAAAAGGAATAAGGATACTTTGTAAAATGATTTAATTGGAACCTGAAGGCATGTGTTATATAAAACATGGTAGCCACAATGTCAATGTTACCTTTTAACTGAAAGGATTATTACATTTTTATTTCTAAAAAATTATAAGTGTTAGGGTCTAGGCACTGTCCCTGAGCTTTTTTGCTCAAAACTAGCTCTCTACACTTGAGCCACAGCTCTACTTTGGCTTTTTGGTGATTAATTGGATATGAGTCTCACAGACTGCTACCTGGACTGACTTCAAACTGCAGCCCTCAGATCTTAGCCTTTTGAGTAGCTACTACAGGCATGAGTTGTACCAAGGGACTTCAGTTCCAGAAATCAGGTTATAAGTACAATGCTTCTTGATCATATCACCCCTTTAATTGTTCTCTCCTATTTTTTCTCTAAGGTGTTATTGTTTTTGGTTTTTTTGTGTGTTACTGTTTTTTAATGACATGAAAATATGATAGATGAACCAGCATCAGTGGCTCACACCTGTAATTCTAGCTACTCAGGAGACTCAGATCTGAGGATCAGGCTTCAAAGCCAGCCTGGGCAGGAAAAGCTGTGAGACTCATATCTCCAATTAACCACCAGAAAACCAAAGATGGCGCTGTGGCTCAAGCGGTAGAGCACTCTTCTTGAGCTGAAGAGCTGAGGGACAGCGCCCAGGCCCAGAGTTCAAACCCCACGACTGAGAACAAAAATGATAGATGCTAAATGCTAAATAAAAGCATGGTCTATTTAAAATAGGTCCCCATAAAACTGTTATATTAATTGCTAATATTATTTTTTATCTTTGTTGGTCAGAACCTCCTATATAATATATCCTCATAAGACATACTAGTGTGTTAATTGAAATTTCATAAACTTGAAACTTAATTGAAATTCTTAAGCTTGAAGCTGCAGTTTGTAAGTGCTGGCATGTGGTGGGGCTGTTGGAGTAAGAAACCAAAGTGGACATCCTCTGCTCAGAGAAACAACATTGTATGAGGTGTGAACAGTTACTCATTCATCTAGGAATGGAATCCTACCAAGCGTCCAAGGACATAATGTGAGTCTTCGAGGAGAGGCTGAATTTGGGTCGGTACTCTCTGCTTAAGAAGCCTGAGAGGGCTGGGAATGCGGCTTGGTAGTAGAGTGCTTGCCTAGCAAGCATGAAGCCTAGCAAGCATGAAGCCCTATGTTCTATTCCTTAGTACCACATACACAGAAAAGGCTGGAAGTGGTGCTGTGGCTCAAGTGGTAAAGCACTAGCATTGAGCACAGAGACGCTAAGGCACGGAGCCCAGGTCCTAAGTTCAAGCCCCAGGACTGACCTACAGAAAAGAAGCCTGAGATATATCGTGTATTTTTTTTAATATAGCACAATTTGTTCTTCAAAGATAAGCAGTTAAACAGTGGATGTGTGTTAACGTGACTCAATCCTTATTAAAATGAAATGTTGCACTGATAGCTCATGTCTATAATTCTAACTACTCAGGAAGTTGAGCCCTGAAGATCGCTGTTCAAAGCTAGCCTAGGCAGGACAGTGCATGAGATTCTTATCTTAAGAAAACCGGAAGTGGCACTGTGTCTTACCGGGGTCCTGAGTCAAGCCCCACGACCGACCAACCAAAAAAAAAAGTGTTAAGAGGTCTGGAGACGTTGCACGGTGGATTCTTGGGTTCAGTCTCAGGGAGGGGCTGAAAGGGAAGGAAAGAGAGGAGCAGGAAAGAAAAAAGACAAATACTTTCACTGCTGTCCATTGATATGTATTGGCATCCTCCCAAACTACCAACTCTTCATGTGATTTAGTCTTAAACCCCAAGAGCTATTAGAATAATAAGGCAAAATTCCAGTGTGAGTTCTCTGAATCAAAGCTTCTATATTTAAGTGCCCATGGGTAGAAATATTCCAGAAGTGTGATGTATTCAAAAGTGCCATTTTTATTTACCCTAAGTATTTAAAATGCAAAAACTGAGCTCCAAAAGAATGCAAAGCAAATTGGACATGCCAGAAACTAGAGATAAGTAACTATAAAGTCAGAATTATCAGAGAAATATTAATTCCAAAGTGTTTTGAGAATTTGAAGGAATAGTACTAGATGATAATTCATTCTACTGATTCTAAGAGTTGGCTGTCTATGGAAAGGTGTTTTTTTTTTTTTTAGTGTGACTGCTTGATGAGGAAATAGAATTAAACTTACTAGCCTAAGGAGATACATATATATGTGTGTCATCTGTTCCCCAGAAAATCTGATAGGAATGAGACTTGTAAGGTCAGATGGTCTGTCCAGTTTTCTTCAGGCAGTGGCTAAGCTGGAAGCTGAAGTCAGAACTGGGAATGGAGAGTCCCTTCTATTCTTCGCTTTCCCTCTCCCTCTTCTTTTCCTTCTGAGTCTTAAGAAGTTCCCCAACCTGGCCTAAACTCCTGATACAGAGTACCACTAGAGGATTTCCTATCGTGAATCCTGTTAGCAGAACACTGTGCTATGATATTCTTAACTATTTATCAAGTTGAGTTTGTCATTCTCAAGATGAGATTCAGATTATGAGAATATAACAAGACACTGCACATCAGGAGACGTGTGATGCATTAGCAGCTTTCCCCAAGGCCTCCCTAACTAAAAGTGGTGCTCACTTTTTATATTTGTTAATCTAATTTATGAGGTAGTGTGTCATCTCATTTATGAGTGAAGAACATTTTACATCTTCAGTTTCTATCTTTTGTCCATTTTTTCTAAGGTGAATTTGGCCTCATTTCTCAATTCTTGTTTTGTTTTTTTTTTCCCCACACTTGGGATTGAACCCAAAGCCTTGTAGCTAGACAAGCACTCTATCACTTGTGACTTGTGCCTCCAGACATTTTGTTTTTATCTTTTTAAATTTTTTTTTCTATTTTTTCAGCAGTGGGGTTTGAATTCAGGGTGTTGTGCTTGCTAAACAGGTGTTTTACTGCTTGAACCCAGCCCATTTTTGCTGTGGTTATTTTTAGATAGTGTCTCAACTTTGTTCCCAGGCTAGCATGGCCCTCACCCTCTGCAGGATTCCCCCATTTCTCCCACACCCAGCTTTGTATTGGTGCAGATGGAGTGAGGAGCCACAGACTTCTTATCCACGCTAGTGTGGAGCCACTATCCTCTTGATCTCTGCCTCCAAATAACTAGGATAGGATTATAGGTGTGAACCACCAGGCTTTTGTGTGTGTGGGGGGGGTACTGCTTATGTTTACATATATATATATGTATATGTATATGATACATATATATGATATATGTGTCACATGACTTGTAATTCCAGCCATTTTGTTAGTCAATGAGGAGCACATTTCTGTTGTGGCATGTGCACAGAAAGGAGACACTGCAGGTAGATGTCACAGCTTTGTGCTGACCTGGGCATCTTTCTTGACATTTTTGAGTCTTCACTATGGTGTCCATTAGAAGAACATTTCCAAATGATTAAGAGAACAATGTCTAGAAACAGCCATTTGGAATCAGATTAGTTCCTGTTCCTCTTAGCCATGTAATACCTGGTACCCTTACCACCTCAGTTTCTTTAAACTCATAAGTGACTCTAAATTCAAGAAAATGTAAGAGAAGTGCCAGGTACATGGGGAACTACATAGTAAATATTTATAGGATATTGAGAGATTTATATAAAATAATGGAAAGTGCTAATTGAATGTATGTCATGAATGTTAATTTTAGGATGCTGATTCACTATCAGTTATTTATGCATTGGAAAAGAGAGACTGGGAAAGGTCAGGAGGACCATCATTCTATTCTGACCTTAGTATATCCCAGGCTGCCCAAACCTTACCTTGCTCTCATTCTCTGGGTGTCCTGGCTTCTTTTAAACTTCCTAAATTGTCTCTGTGTGGTCTCTATGTAGCCCATAGGTTAGGTCGTTGCCAATTGAAAGCAGTTGTAAGTTTATTTTTTATTCACCTAATGGCCACTTGACTCTTTGTGTACACATTATTTTACTAAGCACTTACAAGCATTATCTAGCCAGACTTCAGTCCTCAAAACATTCTCAAGACTGAGGAAGTTATATCATCTGGCTTTAAATAACAGAGGTGCATGGACCCTGAGCAGGTCTTGTTTCTGTATCCAGTAGATTACAAGGATGAAGAGGATTTTGTTTTGTTTTGAGACAGGATCTCATGTTACCCATGCTGGTCCTTCAAGATCCACCTGAGTGTCTGGAAGAGCCAGCCTCCTGAGTACTGGAAGTTCTGCTGTGTGCCACCATGCCTGAGCTTGAAGGGATGTTTTTTTTCTGGATCAGGATTTGATCTTAAGGCTTGGCACTTGTTTAACTTGCTTGGCTGGCACACTGCCACTTGAACCATGCTTCCAGCCTGACATTTTTTGGTTTTTTTTCCTGATTATGTTGGAGAGGAAATTTTGCCTTTGCTAGCCTTTGAATCTATCAATCTTCCAGATCTCAGCCTCCTAAACAGCTAGAATTACAGGCATGAGCCACCAGTAATTGTTTTTTTTGTTTTTGTTTTGTTTTTTGTTTACAACTATGTTTTATTTTGGTTTGGTTTTTTTCCTCAGTACCAGAGTTTAAACTCAGGGACTCAAGCTTGCTTTCCAGCTCAGCTTATTGCTAGTTATTGTGGAGATGGAATCTCATTATCTTTATTGCTTAGGGCTGGCTTCAAACTTCAGTCCTCCATAGCCGGGCGCTGGTGGCTCACGCCTGTAATCCTAGCTACTCAGGAGGCTGAGATCTGAGAATCGCGGTTCAAAGCCAGCCCGGGCAGGAAAGACTGTGAGAATCCTATCTCCAATAAACCACTAGAAAACCGGAAGTGGCGCTGTAGCTCAAGTGGTAGAGC
>NW_012267240.1:7191718-7241389 GCF_000151885.1 Dipodomys ordii | reverse complement strand
TGGGCAGGATAATGCGTACATTTCTTACCAAGCATTGCAGCCTCCTCCTTTGTTTACCCTTCCCATCCCTTCCCAGCCTCCCCCCTCCCCCCCCAAGTAAGTGCTTTTAATCCTACATTTTATACCTGAGGAAACAAACGGAAATCTTAAGTAACATGCCCAAGTATAGATAGTTGTAAGGGCTATAAATCTTACCATAGCAGTCTGCCCCACCTGATTACTAAGCAAAACACAGTCCCCAAGTGAGAGCCACACAGATAGGGATTGAAGGTCAGGAAACATTTCTTTATCACCCAGTGATCCCATGCAGAAAGCAGACTGTGAAGAGCGCTATGTAGCGTTCTCATTGAGAGTCCACACAGACAGTTACTCTCCGGTAGAGCAGAATGCCTCTCCCAGCCTCACTGTTGTTTTTCATCCGGTCTTGAGTTCTGAAAATGTGCCTGGGCCTGCTTAGCATGCTTAGCAGAGCAGTGGGAAATGTCCTCAAGTGGCAGGTGCCAGCTCGTTTTTTGGAATTAAAAAAAAAAAAGATTTTTTTGAAGCGCTATTTCTTCACCCACTGATGAAGGGGGATAAAAATGGTTTTAAAACATTTAAATTACTTTTTTTGAGAGAAATACAGAAACAGAGGAGCAGGGAATATTCTTCTGCTAGTGAATGAGCATCTATATTCTAAAGCGTGAGGCTTACGGCTATAATAGACATAGCAAGAAACAACTGCATTTAGAAGTAAGTGAACTAACCGATAATTCACATCATTACTGAGAGATGAGGAAGTAATGGTGACATTGCATATATGATTAGGGATCTATCTCTAAAACGAGGGACACATTCGAACATGTGATTAAAGCCAACCGTTAAGTGTGTGTGCTGAATGCTGGAAGCCAGTACTCACAGACGAGGGTCTGCATGTCAGAGGATTTGCTCAGCGTATTACCAGCTGTACAGTCTCCTCTGGCTCAGTTTTGTCAAAGACTGCTTATCCAGTTTGAAAGAAGGGACGCCAGATGACTTAAAATTGAAAAAGAGGGGGTAGGGTAGAAGTGAATGCTTCCCTAGCATGCACAAGGTCCTATGTTCAAATTCCCAGCAAAATAAGGAAGAAACATGGCTGTGTTTGGTCTCCTTTTTTATTTGTGTCTCCTGATTGTATCTACTCTAGGCTTACCACTTCTTAGGAAATGTGTCTGTGACTTCTTCGTCCAGGTTTGGCTGCCTTAATTCTGGCTACCAGAGGTTTAACTCTGAATCCTTGTTTGTTTCAGGTTTCTGTCCTAAGCTGCCCTGATCCAGAGGTGCATGAGATTGCCTATCAGTATGGAAAGAATGTGGGAATAGCTTTTCAGGTCAGTGTGCTTCAGATTTAGGAGAATGGCAGTAGTGATATGGCCACAGTGGTGTTTTCACCTTCCTTGTCTCCCCTTTGCTAGCTCATAGACGATGTACTGGACTTCACCTCCTGTTCTGACAAGATGGGTAAACCAACCGCTGCTGATCTGAAGCTCGGCTTAGCCACTGGTCCGGTCTTGTTTGCTTGTCAGCAGGTAGGACTCGTATACTCCATTGGTGGCAAAAAGCTGGGGGCCTGCAGGGTTTGTGGGCACAGTTGGTAGGAAAGTTGACATAAGCAACAGCTGTGGAGGCTCTTTAGATAAGGGGTCATGGATCTAGATTTGATCCTGGTATCAATGAATGAGATTTTGAGGCTTCTCATTTCACCTTTTTAAGACTAATCTGTAAAACAGAAATTGCAGTTTTCTTCCCAGGGTTGTTTTCTTCTTTCTTCTTTTTGTGCTAGGACCAGCCTAGCTGATTGGCTTGTTCACAGCTGGTCCTCTACTCCTTAAGCCATGCCTCCAGTCGGCCTCCAGTATTGTGAGGAATAACTTTACCATGTAAAGAGCTATGTGCGTTTAAGGTAGCACTGAGGCTTTAGCAAGGTGACTGGTTTCTACATCTTGATTATAGACTGCTCTTCAGGTTGCCTCAGATCCCCGTAAAGGGCACAGGAAGAATCAAGGGCTTCTAAGCCTAAGCAATTTAGAGGAATCCTAAAGTCCTACAAATTTAGGGGGACAGTTGACTCCCCTGGGAGACCTCAGGGCTTCAGCCATTAGCTCAGGATGGCCAATGGAATACTCTAGAAACACATAGGGGACTGCCCTTCATACTGTCCTTGATAAAGGTGGGAGGCTAGGGAGCCTCAAAGACAGAGCAGTGACTTCCCCGGCAGACCTTGCACAGCCTGCTCTGGCCACTGGCCACACTGCCTTTGGCTGTGCCAAATGTTATTTGAAATAAGTGGGGCATCAGTTGAAACTTGGACAGTTTTAAGGTAGATTTTCATCTTAATGACATTTAATTGGTTATTAGAGTAGGAATGTACTCAGTATGCCACAAAATGTAAGACTGCCTTTTTAATCTTAGAATTTTTAGCAAGTAGCCTTTTAGAGATTTTTGCCTATTCTTTCTTAAAATTTACAAAGATAAACCATGTATTGCTGTGCCGTGTATGCCATGTCTGCATGATGGTGCCACACCCGTTACCCAGCACTTGAGACACAGAGGCAGGAGGATTGTGAGTTTGAGGCCAGCTCTGTCTGACAAAACAGCCAGGTACCAGTGGGTGGCTTGCGCTTATGATCCTGGCTCTTCAGGAGGCTGAGATCTGAGGATCAAGGTTCAAAGCCATCCTGGGCAGGCAAATCCAGAGAGCTTTATTTCCAGTTAACCAGGAAGAGTTGGGGGAAAAATTCAAGTGGTAGAGCACCAGTTGTGAGCAAAAGAGACCGAGCAAAAGGCCCTGAATCCAGGCCCTGTGTTCACACAGACACAAACAAATAGTTAACTATATAAATAATTTAAAAACTACTACAAATAGCTACTTCTTTGTAGTAGTTATTACAGTCTGTAGTCTACAAACAAAATAGTGTGCTATGAAAGGGTCCTTTTTCCTACAGAGACAGAAATCACCAGCCTAAAACTCAGGGAGACTATTCATATGTGTGCCAAGTTCAGACAAATTTATAAAACCCTCTTTCATACATTAAGGCATAGTGGGGAATATTTTGTTTTACCATGAACCCATACACATGCACAAAAAAAAGTACTTATGAGCCATGTAACAATAACGGTATGCCTGAGACTAGAAAAAGTTGACTCTGGCTACCATTTGTGGTGTAGTTACAATCCTTAATCTCAGATGCAGGTTAGTACACTGGAGTGAAGAACAGTTTTATAGAGACTGAGTATGCTGAAATCCACCTAACTGAATAAGGATTTATTTAGCTAGGCGTGACATTACCAAGACAACTAAGGAACAAAGATTTCCCTGAAAAAGTTGATAGTCAAATAAGTTTTATTGGTATAGCTCTTAAAATTTTCATGAACCCCAGGAATACTAATAGCCGAGTCCTATGTATAGGCTGGCCTCTTCTGAATTCTTTTGCTGTAAACCTATTTTGAAGGAAATTAAGGTACTGTCCTCTACCTAAGCCAGTTACCAGTTGATTCTGCCACAGTGTAATGGGGCAGAATGAGAGGGGGTGCTGGGAATGGGCCCCTTAAACAGATGTAGTTTATACATCTGTTGGTAATCTATAATAGATGGGAAAATGCTAGTTTGCTTTTTTTGTTTTTTTAAGATGGGGCAAGAAAAAGGAACAAATGAAAGGTTACATTGCCCCAAACCATGATTTTTTGTGTGTGTGCTTGGCTGGGAAATCCCAGTCATGAGGTCCTCGCTCATTCTCACCAGACAGCATTGTCTCATCTGCCCATAAGACACTTGGAGAAGGAAGAATTAAAAGGAACTCTTGCAGGCACTGGTGGCTCATGCCTGTAATGCTAGCTGCTCAGGAGGCTGAGATCTGAGGATCGCAGTTCAGAAAAGCCAGTCCAGTCAGGAAAGGCTGTGAGACTTTTAGCTCCAGTAAACTACCCAGAGAAAGCCAAAACGATGTCTCAAGTGGTAGGGTGCTAGCCTTGAGCATAGGATGCGCACATGCACATGCATGCACACACATGCACATACGCATCCACACACACAGGAACACTTGCACTTGCGGCCTCAGAAAGGGGAACACAAGATGAAATGATCACTTCCCGCCAAGGAGGAAGTGACTAGGTAGGACTCATTTCATGGATAGGCTGGGTTTTTTGTCTTGTGTGGCCCAGGAGCCTGAAGCTCGCCAGAAATGTATAGGTAAATCATTTTCAATAAAACAGCAAGTTTAGACTTATGGATTATTTTCTCAAAACAGTGATTTTTTTAGCAAAACATTCAAGAGATTTATATGATAGGGCTGGGAAGGTGGCTCAGTGGTACAGTGCTTGCCTCGCCTGTATATGAAGCCTTAGGTTCCATTCCGCAGCACCACATAAGCAGCAAAAGCTGGAAGTGGCGCTGTGGCTCAAGTGGTAGAGTCCTAGCCTTGAACTGAAGAGCTGAGGGACTGCACCCAGGACCAGAGTTCAGGCCCATGACCGACAAAAAAAAGAATGACACACAAACTTATTTAAAATAAGATTTATAAGGCTTAAAATTAGTTTTGTAGCTAGGTGCTGGTGTCTCACACTCTAATCCCAGCAACTCAGGAGACTAAGAGTTGAAGCTCAAGATTTGAAAGCAGCCCAGGCAGACAAATTTATGAGATTGTTTTCTCCAACTAACCAGCAAAAAGCCAGAGTGGAAGTGTGGCTCAAGTGATAAAATGCCAACCTTGGACAAAAAGATAAGTAAGAGTATGAGGCCCTGAGTTCAAGCCTTAGTACTGGCATTAAAAATAATTTTGGGTAAAAGTTTGCAAAAATAACCTGAGAATGCAATATCCTTAATATTTAATAAAAATATTTAATAAAATGCATTTTTATTTGTAAAGGAATATTTCTTACATTATTTGTAATCTCACAACTCTTCTATGTAGTCGTTATTGCAATCTTTACAAATGAGAAACATGATAAATGGCCCAGAAAGCAATTGAACATTCTCAAGTTGTCTGAGCCCACCATTGATGGTACCGTGTCCACTCTTCTTTGTGGGGAAAGGACCTGTGTAGTATAGAGTTCCAAGGTGTCTGTAATCCTTTCCATAAGTGTATTGTAATCCTTTCCATAGATGCATGGCTGTGTAATCTTTTCCATAGGTCAGTCTTGGAACTTAACTGTTTGAGAAGAGTCTCAGTAGACTAAGACACCAGCCTTGGGGAATTGTCCTTTTTTTGTTAACTTGGCATGGAGGGTTATCCTGAAACTCGTATTTGCCAAATCAGCACATTGCAGAAGCTCCCTCTCCTTGGAACTCCATTCTCTTAATGGGGGCAGGATAGGGGAGTTTTTTTGGTTGTTTGTTTGTTTGTTTTTGGGGGGGGGGTTGTACTCAAGGCCTTGTGCCTTGAGTTAATCTCCAAATCAAGAATGAGTTTCTTGGTAACTGTTGGTAAGGAAGACTCAAGGAAAGTTTCAGAAACCTGTAGCTCAGTGATACAGTGCTTGCCTAGTATGTGCAAGGACATACTTTGATCCATAGAAGTCCAAAAAAAAAATAAAGGGCACCAGTGGCTCAGACCTGTCTGTAATTGCAGCTGCTCAGTAGTCTGATATCTGAGGATGAGGGTTAGAAGCTCTCCCCCCGCCCCCCGCTCCCCCCCACACACAGGCAAATCCCAGAGACTGTTATCTCCAATTAACCAGCAAAAGGCCAGAAGTGGAGGCATGGCTTAGGTAGACAACTAGCCTTGAGTGAAAAAGCTAAGCAGTAATATTAATGTGAGTCCCTGAATTCAAGCCCAGCACCTTGTACCAATAAAAGGCACAATAAAGCTGGGTGCTGGTGGCTCACACCTGTAATCCTAGCTACTCAGGAGGCTGAGATTTGAAGATCGTGGTTCAAAGTCAGCCTGGGCAGGAAAAACCGTGAGACTCCTATCTCCAATAAACCACAAGAAAACCAGACGTGGCACTATAGCTCAAGTGGTAGAAAGCTTGCCTTGAGCTGAAGAGCTGAGGGACAGCGCCCAAGCCCAGAGTTCAAGCCCCACGACTGGCAAAAAAAAAAAGATACAATAAAATGAATTGTTTCAAGATTTCTGGGGAGATGCAGTAATGAGAATATATGTATTTGTGTATAAATATCTTCTTTAAGAACAAAAAAACCTCATCTTAAATCTTTCAAGAATCAATTGGCTGAATTGCTGTGGCAATCCAGTTTGAGGCCAATTAAGGCAGAAAAGTTTGTTAGACTCCATCTGCACAATAACCAGCTTTGGCTGACAGGACAAAGCACTAGCTTTATAAGGGGAGGCCTTGAGTTCAAAGTAGAGGTGAGGGGGGGAGAGAATATATTGACTGAAATATTCAAAAAGATCTTCAAAAATAAAATGGAAATATTTCATTTCTCAAGATCTTTTTTTAAACTTTCCATTCTTCTGCCTCTCTTATTCGATAGTCACTAGACCTAAATGTCAGGATGTAGCCATATTTCCCGATTACATCACCAGCCTCTGCACCAGCTGCCCAGGCTTCTGTTACTGTGGTGACTAGTTGGTGCCTCAGAGTTATCCAAGTTTTATGTGAGTAAATGCAGTCAAATGTACTGATCACCTTTGTAGTTTTGTATACAAGTGGGTTTCACAGAGTTAGAGTATGATTCCTCCACAAGCTGTCATCCGACTAGCAAACTCTTAAGAGAACAGTTCTTACCTCTCACTAAATCTACAGGCAGGCAATCGTTCTTCCTGTTTGCCATTTCCCGTCTGTCCTCCACATGTGGGAATGCTGTGGGGAGAACTTGATATTTGCATATTAAAACTGCACACGTTTCTCAAAGGAAATATTCCTTCACCCTCAATGCAATTGCTTTATTTCTCTGGGGTTTTTACAGTAAAAAGCATCAGGAAAACCACCCAATCTGCGTACTTTATACTTGGTATTATGGAACGAGCTTACAATAAAGGCCCAAGACAGGGTCACATCAGTTTCAGGATATAATACAGTCCTATAGCCAGTTTGGGAATTTGGTATTTAAAAGCTAAAACTTGGGCTGGGAAGGTGGCTCAGTGGTAGAGCGCTTGCCTTGCATGCATGAGGCCCTGGGTTCAATTCCTCAGCACCACATAAGCAAAAAGAAAAAAGCCGGAAGTGGTGCTGTGGCTCAAGTGGTAGAGTGCTAGCCTTGAGCTGAAGAGCTGAGGGACAATGCCCAGGCCCAGAAGAGTTCAGGCCCCACGACCGGACCAAAAAAAATAAATTAAATAAATAAAAGCTAAAACTAATAGCTACCTTTGGCTAACTAAAAGTTGTTAATGGAAACTTTCTTGCTTATTTTATTCTTAACAGCTCTTCAACTTGCTGGTTTTCACTTAATGTTTAGCCGTATACTGACTCTCTAAATTCTCTAAGCATGCTGCTTATAGGACTTGGTTCTAACACCTAGCTTTGCTTAGAAAAGAACGTTTTTCCTCATGTACCATCATGTGGTGGAGGCTTTTCTATGTGTCTTGTTTTTCTTCCCCTAATATCATAGTGCTATGTGCAGGACAACTGGTTCATCCCTCAGGCTCACTGTGAGAGAAAAACTGGACATGTCAGAAGCACTGAGGTTTCAACGCCAAAAACATCTTACCTCTTTTTCTGGGAGCAATAGACTGCTAGGAATTAGACTTCACATCAAGGGACAGATGAGAAGGCAAAGACACAAGAGACAGGAACTCATTCAGCTGGAGCAGTGCAGCAATACCAGGACTAGGGCAGAGATCTAGAAAATCCTTTTTTGTCCTGGCTTCCTTAACGTTGCAAATGAAATGGTATCAGTTTTTTTTATCTTTAATGACTTGCACATTTTTAAAATTTCCTTTTGCTATTGGCTTAATTCCAGTCTCCTAGTTTATTACGATGTAAGTGTAGCTCTACCTCTCAATTTTGGCTACATATTAAAAATATTGGGGAGCTTGCTGCAGTGGTTCATACCTGTAATCCAGCTGCTAATCAGTCAGTGGAGATTGGGTCAGAAGGATCTCAATTTGAGACCAGCCCAGGCAAAAGGGTAGTGAGAATCCTCATTTTAATCATTAAGCAGAATGGTGATCCACACCTGAGGTCCCAACTGCATGGAAGGTTAGAGGTAGACATGAACTCTGAGCCCAACCCTTGTCAAAAAGGTGAGACTTGAGAAATCAAAAATGGGCTCAGGGTGTGGCTTATGCAGGTGTGGCTCATGTGGTAGAATACTTATTTAGGAAGCACAAGGCCCTGAGTTCAAATCCTAGTACCCCCCAAAAATAAAAAGGCCAAATAGAAACAAACAAAAAAGCCCTGGGAGCTTTTGAAATGATGCCCAAGCTAAATTGTAAGCCAGTAAGATCAAAATCTTTGGTCACAGGATCTAGGCAACTGTATTTGAACTCTCCAGTGATTCCAGGTGCAGTCAACATCAAGCACCACTTCTCAGATTTCTATAGGCTGCTTAAGTTAGAGATCTGCACGCAATATCATACTTAAACAAATGTCAGTAGCTTTCAGTGATACTTAGTTTAGTATGTGAAGGTAGTATACCTAATTCCTATCCTTATCCAATACCAGTGGTCCACATCATTTGTTAGAAATGCATGCACAGGCCTAACCAATGATTCTGATAGCATCTGGTTTCACAACCATCAGTGAAATCAATGATGTTTTAGAGATGTGCTCTGTTCTTCATTTTGTCTCAGTATTGGGCTAAAGGTAGAACATAAGAACAAGGACCACCACAATCCCCGGACACCAACAATGAGTCTTTTAGCTCGGCTTATTTAAGTTAAGGAACTTACAAGTTTTGTACTAAATGCTATGGTTTGATATTCCCTGTACCACCTAGACATTTAATCCTTTGTTTCCTATAATCTCCTATTACAACAAGCCAGTGTTGGAACACTTGATTCCTCCAAGAGAAATAAGTACTTTCTTTTTGGTTAGTTCCCAGAAATGAACGCAATGATAATGAGACGGTTCAGTTTTCCAGGAGATGTGGACAGAGCTCGACAATATGTCTTACAGGTAAGATTATTTTTAAAAGAAAAAGGGTACAATATGGCATAGTCTTTAAGCTAATAAATAACATTCACCAAAAGTGAATTTTAGATACAATACTAAGTTTTCTCAATTATTTGACAGATACTCAAACATGAATAGTGGCACACTCTTGTCACTTCAGCCACGCAGGGAGTGCAGGTAGACTGATACAGTTCAAGGCTGGCTCCAGGCAAAATTCCCAGTCCCTATCTGAAAATAAAACCCAAAAGGCCTGGGGGTGTGGTTTTGAATGGGAGATCGATCACCTGCCTAACAAGTGGAAGGCCTAAATTCAAACTGCACTAAACACATACTAAAAAAAAAAAAAAAAAAAAACTAAACTAAGCTCATTTTCCTTTTACAGTATGTCTAGATTTTCATTTAATTGGCCATGATAATGACACTAATTGTCGTAGTTAAGACCTGTGTGCGTAAGTAGAAAACCATGATGTCCTGTCACCCAGACAGGCCTGCAGCCTAGTTCAAGTACTCATTCTATATATATAGCTAGACTATTGAAACAGTCTACTCATAAAGCACATTCCTCGTTTGTCATACGTTATCATTAAAAAATTTAAACCAAGCGGGGCATCAGTGGCTCACACCTATTATCCGAGTCAGGAGGCTAAGATCTGATGATCGTAGTTGAAAGCCAGCACACCAGGAAAGTGCATGAGACTCTTGGCTCCAATTAATCAGCAAAAAAGCCATAAATGGAGCTGTGGTTCAACTGGTAGTGCCAGTGTGAAAAAGCTAAAGGACAGCACCCAGGTTCTGCATTCAAGCCCTACAACTGGCACCAAGAGATAGATGATACAGATAGGCAGGTGGGTAGGTAGAGGATTTGAAGTACAGAATTTTTCTATCCAAGGGAGAGCCATGGAACCCAGTTCAAGGGTTAAGAAGCTATGTCTAATGTATTGCTGGATATCTTCGGAACTTTTCTATAAGATGCTAAGTCTTTTGCATGTTTTCGCTATCAGTTTTGGGGTTTTTTTTGAGGAAAAAAAAAAAGCTGTTTCCAAATTCAGTCATCGGAAAGCCACATATCTGGTGAATGGGATGGACTAAGCAAACAATTATTAGCAAGTCTGATATGAGATCTGTACTCAGTGTACACTTGAAAAAATTCCAAGTAATTGCCTTTCAAAGATTGTGCCTTAAATTGAGTATTCTGTCATGCATCATAATTTGCTAATAGTTACCTACCCACCCCATTTGGGGGTTGATTTGGCAATATAAAAACATTCAGATGGTACTATATGGGGCTGGGAATGTGGCTTAGTGGTAGAGTGCTTGCCTAGCGCACATGAAGCCCTGAGTTCAATTCCTAAGTACCACGTAAACAGGAAAAGCTGGAAGTGGTGCTGTGGCGCAAGTGGTAGACTGCTAGCCTTGAGCAAAAGCAGCTCAGGGACAGTGCCCAGGCCCTGAGTTCAAGCCCCAGGACTGGCAAATAAAATTAATTTTTTAAAAAGGTAGTACTGTATTCGTTTAAAAAGTCAGCATTCCTGGGCTGGGAAGGTGGCTCAGTGGTAGAGCGCTGGCCTTGCATGCATGAGGCCCTGGGTTCCATTCCTCAGCACCACATAAGCAGAAAAGGCTAGAAGTGGCGCTGTGGCTCAGGAGCTGAAGAGCTAAGGGACAGTGCCCAGGCCCATAGTTCAGGCCCAAGACCGACAAAAAAAAGCAACCATTCCTCAGGGTCTGGGTATAGAAATAATAGTATAATCATCCATCAGTCTCCTTTGAATGGTTGATTCCTGGGGCCCATCTTGGATACCCAATCCTTGTGTACAAAATTCCTCATATAAGCTTTTTAGGGTGATATCTCTGCCAGTAATCTCAACTACTTGGGAGGCTGAGATTAAGAGCTTTGAAATTCAAGACAAGTCTAGGAAAAAGTCCTCAAGAACCTACCTCAACCAATAAACTGATGGGCATGGCAGCGCATGCTTGTCATCCCAGCTACATGTGAAGCATAAACAGGACTGCAATCCAGGCCAGCCTGAGTAAAAAGCAAGACATTCTTCACACCTGTAATCTCAGCTAGAGGATCAATATTTGAAGCCAGACTGGTCAGAAGAATCCTACAGACTATTATCTCCAGTTAACTAGCAAAAAGCTAGAAGTAGAGGTATGGCTCATTTGACAAATGCCATCCTTGAGTAAAAAAAGCTAAGGAAGAGCACAGGAGTTTGAGCTCCAATACTGGCACAAGCATGTGCATGCATACACATGCATACGCATGCACGCGCACACACACACACACACACGAAACACTATCTGAAAATTTTTTTAAGGGGGAGCGGCTAGAACTGTGACTCAGTTGGTAGATGGCCAAGATCTGAGCATCATGCTTCAAAGCCTGTCCTGGCAGGAAAGTCTGAGACTCTCATCTCCAATAAACTACTCAGAAACGGCTGGAACAGGCACTGTTCTCCAGTGACCTTGAGCAGAAGCAGCTCAAGGACAGCACCTAAGGCTGTGGGGGAGAGAGAGGAAATCCTGCATAGTTGATAGTCTATAGCATAAAAAATATCTGAATATGCTCAGCGATTTTTTAAAAATATTTTCGATTTGTGTGTCTAACTCATGGATTCTGAGTACTAGTCAGTGGAACCAAACTAAAGCGTGAAAATATAAAAAGGATTCAAGAAGATACTGAATTCACAAAATAAGACATGACTTCTTCCCACAGTGCTGGATTTTTAAACGCTAACTAAGTGCTTTACCTACCGTTGAGGTATATTCCCAGAGTAAGAGCAGGCTCTACAACATTTGAATTAACTTGGGACTGGGAAGGTGGCTCAGTGGTAGAGTGCTTGCCTCGCTTGCATGAGGCCCTGGGTTTGATTCCTCAGCACCACATAAGCAGAAAAAGCCCAAAGTGGTGTGCTGTGGCTCAAGTGGTAGAGCACTCGCCTTGAGCTGAAGAGCTGAGGGACAGAGTTCAGGCCCCATGACCGAGGCCCCCCAAAAAAAAAATTAACCCAAAAAAGTGGAAGGTGATAGAAATTTTACAGAGATTGACATAACCATGTAAAGGAAGAGAATCACTACAAAAGGAAACTTACCAAAACTGGCTACATAGCAGAAGGTAGAACAATGTCCTCTAAATGTGTGGTAACACCAAGAAAAGGCAGATTATTGTATTAAACAACATAGCAAAATTTGAGCATATACCAGGCACTGGTGGTTCACGCTATTCAGCTGGTGGCTAGCTATTTAAGAGGCTGATACCTGAGAACTGCGATTCAAAGCCAGCCTGGGCAGAAAAGTGCCCGTGAGACTCATCTCCAATTAACAAAACTGAGAGTGGAACTGTGGCTCAAAGTGGTAGCACACTAGCCTTGAGCAAAAAGAGCTCAGGGGCATCGCCCAGGCCCTGAGTTCAAGCCCCACAACCAACAACAAAAAAAAAAAAAAAGGAAAAAAATAGCATCTTATATTGTTAACTAGCCAGCTGTAAATACAAAATCAGAGACCATTCCACCATGATATTAAAAATATTCTGCTCTAAATGGCAAGGGGATAATGAACCATGGAGAAGTAAGTAAAATTGTAGTATCTCACCTACCCCAAAAGTACTTTATCAAGGAAATAAGGAAGACTGCTGGGTAGCCATGGCTCATGCCTGTAATCCTAGCTACTAGGGAAGCTGAAATCTGAAGATCATGGTCCAAAGCCAGCCTGGGCAGGAAAGTCTGAGATTCTTATCTCCAGTTAACCAGCAGAAAAGCCAGAAGTGGAGCTGGGACTCAAAATGGTAGTGCTAGCCTTTTTTGAACAGAAAAGCTCAGGGATAGTGCCCAAGCCCTGAGTTCATGCCCAAGCCCTGAGTTCAAGTCCTGTAACCCACCACACACACACACCCTCCGCCAAAAAAACCCCAACATTTTATTATTTTTAGAAAGAACCAACCTTAGAAACATTATTCAGAACTGTTTTTAGAAACATTATTACAGAAGAAAAAGTAATTCTTCTACTAGTATCAGAAGCTAATTCTCCATGATGACAAACAATAACTAAAAATAATAACTAAAAGCAGTAATATAGTGACCAAATTAGGACACAGAGTGAGGGTGGGCTAAAGCCTCATATTTATTTTTTTTCTTTACTATTTCCTTCTCATGCTTGATAGTACTCTGCCACTTACATTCTCAGTTCCCTCAATTTGCACATAGAAAAACAAAACTGATTATTGGAAAATAAAGCTGGAGCTTTGGGGAAAATAACAGATTTTTATTATAAACTCATCTTGGAGTTATTAAATGTCCTTTTACTTCTATTTTCACTTAAAACTTTGTATAAAGGTATTTTATATAGGTACTTTATATAGTATTTTTTAATAGATAGCACTTTATCAATTAAAAACAAGAGAAAACAGCTAGTTCATTTTTTTTGGGGGGGGGGGGTTGGCTGTAGGGCTTGAACTCTGGGCCTGGGCACCATCCCTCAGCTCTTCAGCTCAAAGGAGTGCTCTACCACCTGAGCAACAGCACTACTTCCAGTTTTCTGGCAGTTAAGTGGAGATAAGAGTCTTATGGACTCTCCTGCCAGGGTCGGCTTTGAACTGCGATCCTCAGATCTCAGCCTCTTGAGCAGCTAGGATTGCAGGCATGAGCCACCAGCACCAGGCAGGCTTTTTTTTTTTTTCTTAAAGCAAACACTGGCTATACAAAGGGGAACATAAATTATGGTATTTCTAGGCTAAGTGCTATTAATGAGTCAGCTGCTTTATGTGCTAATGCCAACAGAATAATAATTTGCTTCAGGCTGAGAAAAGGGACTTCCAGAAGTAGGCACAGGGAGCTAAAATCTCAAGTTGGGAAGTGAACATCAAGAACGTAGTTTTGCTGTATTGTACAATTCACCTTCAGCTCATCTGACCTCAAAGTGTATTTTAATCTGAATGGCAGATTTCTAAACAGTCGCTTCTATTTTGTTCTGTGTCCCATAGAGTGACGGTGTGCGACAAACAACCTACCTCGCTCAGCAGTACTGCCATGAAGCAGTAAGAGAAATCAGTAAACTTCGAGCATCCCCAGAAAGAGACGCCCTCATTCAGCTTTCAGAAATTGTACTCACAAGAGATAAATGACAATTGTTTCTGTTCTTTCTGGCAGCTATTTACCAGACTGTGCCTAAAGAATTTTGTGGAATACATTGCTTCATGTGCACATAACCAAAAATCATTTCCAAAAATAATTTCAACTTATTGATGGGCAATTTTTTTTTATTGGCAGTTTTTCAGAAAACTTTTTAAATGTAATTAAATCACCTGAATCTGTCATTGTAGTTCTACACATCCTAATCGAGGTATCTTGATGGTTATATGTGGTATTGTTTACACTGTTAATATCCACATGTAAAGCCATTACACAAATAAATAATGTTAAAATTCAAATGAGTGTCTTATTTTACCACAGGAGGTAAAGTAAAACAAAAAAAAAACTGAAGTCTGCAAGTAAGTCCTCATTAGTTATATTTTAACAGTATCCAAAATTTCATATAGGAGAATGGTTTATTATAAAAATCTGTACATAAGATTTAGACAACAGGTTATATACAAATTAAAAGAACATTCCACTTGAAAAAAGGAAAGTAAAAGGTAGCTAGCTGATCACTATGATACTTTAAAATTAACAAAGGAAAAATTCATATGAAAGTCACATTGATTTGGTAGCAATAATGGTCTTTAATTTTCAGAGATAAATGTTTTGCACTAGTCTCGCCATTCGCTATGCTGTCATAAGTCTGTAATATCAGTACATAACTGTAACTTGAAATCCAAATGAATCCTCAATACACAGAAACCCACATTTGAGTGCTCTATTTTAATATCCTAAGCAATATAGAATTATACACAGAAGAGAAAACATCCCTCTAATCCTCCCTTAAATTAAGAGGAGACACACAAAGTGCATGTGTTGCATTTCAGTTATGTCAAAAGATAATACAAATCTGTTGGTTAATTATATCTCTGTTCACTGATTAACATCTATCTTTCCCAATTATTTTATTCAAAATCTTATTGTTGCTAGTGCCAATGGGTTACATAGTGCCTATTCACAAATTGCATCCCACTTTTATAATATGTAAAAGATCATTTTCTTTCATTGAACCAGTGTATGATAGTCCACTGTAAAACTGAAGGACTGACATGGCAATCCTTAGGACTTTACCTATAGGGTGATGTGCGCACTCTGGCACATTTTCTTAGCTTCAAAAATTACTTTTTAAAAAGAAATTCAGTAGATTGACTTGTAAATCAGATTTTAAATCTGCAAAAATCTGTCCCAGTGTTGAGACAGATTAAGATAAGGCTAAAATTTCTTTTCCATGTTATCACATTGAGAAAATAGAACTATAATTCTTCAATACATCAAGGATTTTGTGTGTGTGTGTTTGTGCGCGCGTGTGCGTGCATGTGTTTTAAAGCAAACCAGTAAGGGAAGACAAAAACCTTTGGTTCACTTACGTATTTATAAATGGAAAAAATTTAGAATTCAAGTTTCACTCATTAAAAAAATTAAGATACAAATTACAACATGGCAGATACTTGTTCTGTTTCCCACAGAGACCTCAGAGGCTCATGTAAGTATGAGTACTTGAGGCATTACACAAATTGAAGCATCTTGGAATTTTTAGTATATTTCAATACATAAATTTTTACGCATGCTTTAAGCAAACAGTATTTTAAAAAGAGAATCTAAACAAAAGGTATGACCAGCACCAGCATTTAAGTTTTTCTGATTTTAGTATTAGTCTCACATAGCATTAGTAACCATGCTGCATTGGAACATGTAATGGTACAATATGAATCATGATTGTTAAATATTATACCCCATATCCCCAGAATATTTAGGCTGGTCATAGTTATCAATGTGTAAATAACTATATAAGCATAATCAGTTACAGACAGGTTTTGTATAAATTGCTATTTAGCAATAAACAAACTGCCTCAAAGATTTATGCTTACAGGTACACATTCAAATATACCAATAAAATAGCATATCCTGAAAATATGGGCACATTTTAAAACATTAAGACAATTCTGTTAACCATATAGTCCCACAGTATGACTGAGTAATAAGAACCTACTTTAAAAGCAAAGAGAATTAATCAGTATAGTGCATGATTGATTCAACATAGTTCCCAGGGAAGAGACCAGTCACTCGATTGCAGACTCCTTCATACCAGCCATCATCATTCTTCTTTATAACATAAATGATTGCACCCTCCATAAATGACAGCTCATCATCCTTGTCTTTTGTGTAATCATATATTGCAACAACTATGGAGAGAACAATGGAAATTTCACATGAATATACTATATCCAACATTTACTTGAATTTTAAATTTTAATGACAGACAAGAGAACCATCTTTTTAATGAAGTCTTAATTCTTACATCACCATATGATCAGTGGCAGATCAAATGGACAAAATTTGATTAAAGTCAACAGATTTTACCAATCTTTTAAAAATGATTTTGGATTTAGAATGTTAAGTTTTTTGGTTTGTTTTTTTTTGGGGGGGGGCGAGGGGTCTGGTCGTGGGGCCTGAACTCTGGGCCTGGGCACTGTCCCTCAGCTCTTCAGTTCAAGGCTAGCACTCTACCACTTGAGCCACAGCGCCACTTCCGGCTTTTTTCTTTTTGCTTATGTGGTGCTGAGGAATCGAACCCAGGGCTTCATGCATGCAAGGCAAGTGCTCTACCACTGAGCCAGGTTCCCAGCCCTAGAATGTAAGTATTTCTACTCATTTATCCAATAGTATTGTCTATAGAATCAATGATTTTCAAAATTAATTACTGGGCAAAGGATCTTAGTTGCCTAAGTAGCTAAGATTAGAGGCACTAGCCACTCACTACTAACCAAGCTATAATAAAAATGTATCTCATGTTCTTGGTTCCACTAACTAGTAAAAATACCAAACCAAATTAGGTGTCTGTTTTCCCAGCTTCCTCCTTGTACATTTACTTCTTCCTCAAAAGACTCATATAATTTCTCTTACTCTTCATATTCAACCATTAACAATTTGTTATCCTCTCCAGGATCTAATCCAGATAAAAGGTCAAACTCTTCCTTTTGTATGTACTATAAATCATTTCAGATTACACTAAAATTGAGTTAACGTGACCTAAAAACTGCTTTTGGAATAGTCATGTCTTACACTGTTGATTCACAAATTCAAATGAAATTCAATTAGCAGGTTTGCTTTATCTTTAAATATAACCCTACTAAATGATAATTTTCACTTACAACTAGCAATCAAAATAATTGCCCATGGACAAATCTAAACCATTTTTTAATAAATAAAATAAAACCTATTCATTCATGTATTATCTATGCTTGCTTTTGCACTACAAAAGAAGGATATGTGCTGGGTACTGGTGGCTCATTCCTATAATGCTAGCTACTTAGAAGATGAGGTCAGAAGATCGCAGTTTGAAGCCAGCCCAGGAAGAAAAATCCCCGTGAGACTCTTATCTCCAATAAACACTCAAAAACTAGCAGTGGTACTGTGGCTCAAGTGGTAGAGTGCTATCCTTGAGCACAAAGGGGCTCAGGGACAGTGCTCAGACCAGTAAGCATAGCCAATAATGCTTAAAATACATAGAGTGCTAGCCTTGAGCAAAGAGGCTGAGACAGCGCTTAGACCAGTAAGTATAACCAGTAAAGCTTAAAATACTCTCTGGCCTTGGCCTTTATAATACATAAAGTATGCTGACCCCTGATTTAGTACTTATTTCAACTTATGAAGATATTTTTGTATCCTGCTCAAGTAATTAACTAGTACCATTCCAAATCTGTCAATTTATGCAATAGTCCATTTTTCATTAGAAAGCTGCATTTGCTTTTACCAAGTAAAAAAATAGGGCAAAAACAGAATTCAATACCAATCAAATCTATTATCCTCACAGCAACAATATATTCCTATCTGAAGGGACATGGGAACCTAAAACAATATTCAAGTTGTCCTAAGTAAAAATTGCTATTTAAAATTAACTTTGGGAAAAGACTGCTGCTGGTCTCAGAGTAAGCCATTAACCTAATAAAGCAAAAAGAAGGAAACCTATTTCAAAGGCAATGAAAACTGTCGATTTAAATTACAAGTATTTTCAAGATCTGCACAGAAATATAGATAGCATAAATGGTATAAAACTAGAGAAAAATTCTCTAGAAACCTGAATAGTGTCTTATAATTTTATCAGGTTCTTATAATTGTCAGGTGTTTATAAGGTAAACTTGGGATTTTAGAATTAATTTCACGCATGAATCGCTTAAAATCATCTAACTGCTGGACATCAGTGGCTCAAGCCTGTAATCAGTCACTTAGGAGGCTGAGAACCTAAGGATCATAGCCAGCCCAGGCAGAGAAGTTTGAGAGACTCCACTCCAGTTAGCCAGCAACAGTAAAGCTGGAAGCTTGCCTCAAATCATAGAGCACCAACTATGAGCAAAGAAAGCCAAACAGTTGCTGTGTTCAAGCCTGAGGAGGTATTGACTTTTTTAACTGAAAAATCTTAAAAAGCATTTTTCTCATGATAGTACCAGTGTATTTGAAAATACTTTAATATAACTGAATTGGAAAAAACTTTTTAAACATATACTGTACACATATGACTTCTATAAGTCATTTAACCACTTTTTGTCTTAGTTGTTTCATCTATATAAGCAAGGAGACAAATTAATCTGAAGCTGCAATCATAAGCAGTTTGAAAAGCACACCTATCACAATTTTTATTTCAATTATAAAGAACACTCCCCCTTTTTACCCCTCCCCCCCTTTTTTTGGTTGGTCATGGGTCTTGAACTCTGGGCCTGGGCACTGTCCCTCAAGCTCTTCAGCCCCAGACGAGTGCTCTACCAATTGAACCACAGTGTCACTTCCAGTTTTCAGAGTGGTTTATTGGGAGATAAGAGTCTTGGAGTCCCCCCCACACTGGCTTCGAACCACGATCCTCAGATCTCAGCCTCCTGAGTAGCTAGGATTATAGGTGTGAGCCACTGGAGCCCAGCTACCCCTCCCCTTTTATAGTGAGGATGAATACACATTTTAAGTAAGTCACCTTGGTTGGTAAGGCAGCTTACATTGAGAAATACTGGAAAAGGTGTTTTTAGAGTTATTAAGCTTTATAATTCATCATCCTTCACATCAATTCCATAATGGTACCTTACCTTTCTCAATATAGTTCTTGGGGGCCCATGCAGGATCTCCATCAGCATATGGGTCATTATACTGAACTACTGCAGCTTCCTCATCTTCATAGTCCACTGGAGGAGGTGGTGGTGGTGGTGGAGAATCATCAAACATGGGAATGTCATCTGGTGGAGGTGGCGGTGGAGGAGTTGGGCTATCAGCAACTAAAAATTTCAGATAATGTGAATCAGAAATTGGTCTGTCAATGTATAAACTATAAGAAGTTAAGAAAGTTCTAACCATATACAGCATGCACTAAAATTAAACATGCAATGATTAGAAAAGCTTGGTGTGTTAAAATGTATGCTATTCCTAAGAATAATTCTATAATAATAAAATACCAAGAAGCACTACAAAAATAGTTAATGCAAGAGGTTAGGATACAATGTCTCTTTTCATAGGATTTTACAAGTAAGAAGTTTCCTTATTCCAAGGTTTAAGTCAAAACAAATGTAACAGGCTGGGGCATGGCTCAAGTGGTAGAGCACCGGCCATTTTAGCTCCAAAAAAATAAACCTTACTCATACTTATCATTTGGACAGCAGTAGTTAAAATATTACAAGATTACTCTGGTGTGTTGACAACCTTTTTTGTGTCTCTGATATTTTTACTTTTGCTGGAACTAGGGTTTGAACTTAGGACCTCGCACTGGCTTATCTCTGGCTTGGCCTTCTGGCTTGTCTGGCACTCTACCACTTGGGCTGACCCTTCAGTCTAGTTTTTTACTGGTTATTGTGGAGATGGAATCTCTCCAACTTCTCTGCTGGCTTAAAACTTCAATACTTAGGATCTCAGCCTCTTGAGTAGCTAGGATTACAAGTGTGAGCCACTCACATCTGGCTTGATTTTGGCTGTTTGATAGTGTTTGCACCTGAGACATTTAGGTTTCAAACATATATATTTGGGGGGGGGGGGGTCGGGAGTGTCAGTCGTGGGGCCTGAACTCTGGGCCTGGGCGCTGTCCCTCAGCTCTTCAGCTCAAGGCTAGCACTCTACCACTTGAGCCTCAGCGCCACTTCCAGTTTTCTGAATGGTTTACCAGAGATAAGTCTCACGGACTTTCCTGCCCGGACTGGCTTTGATCTCAACCTCCTGAGTAGCTAGGATTACAGGCGTGAACCACCAGGTTCAAATAGATATATTCTTATTTGTTTATTATTTTTACTTCAGTGGAGAGAAAAGATGATAGCATCTTTATGTAAGTTCTCCCTTCTATTTACATTTTTGAAAGGAAAAAAATAATTCTCAACTACAAAAAAATCTTTTGAAAACTCTATCAAAATTTGAAGAAAGAATTGAAGCTAAGTTTGGAGTTTTCTTTTGGCATTATTATTAATAAAAGCAGGAGATGACAGAAAGACTAGAACTAAAGATCCAATTTTCTTTTCTTTTTTTTTTTTTTTGTCGGTCGTGGGGCTTGAACTCTGGGCCTGGCGCTGTCCCTCAGCTCTTCAGCTCAAGGCGAGCGCTCTACCACTTGAGCTACAGCGCCACTTCCGGTTTTCTGGTGGTTTATTGGAGATAGGAGTCTCACGGTCTCTCCTGCCCGGGCTGGCTTTGAACCGCGATCCTCAGATCTCAGCCTCCTGAGTAGCTAGGACTACAGGCGTGAGCCACCAGCGCCCGGCAAGATCCAATTTTCTAATACAACCATGATTAAGATTTAAACAAAGTGTTGAGGGAAAATGTAATAATAATAATAAAAAAAAACAAAACGAAACTTATACCAAATAAAACAATAAAAATGACTTGTACCTTGGGTTCTACAAAGCTGTGGTATGTTTGTCTATGTGTTTTTAGGTAATCAAAGGTGTTAATAAGGAAATAGGAAAATTTCAAGCTAGGACTATATTCACTGAACTAACTAGGATACCAAGTGACAAGTGCTCCAAACACTATGGAATTCAAATCTGGAACACAGTTAATGCTTAAATTTCTAGTCCACAAATTCCTTTACAAGTCCAAAAGTCAAATTAACATGTTTTCATCTGAAATGATAAAAAATTTTAAGTTTACTCGCTCCAGAGCTGGAATAATATGCTGAAAATATAACCAATAGCAAACATTTGCACAACTACCTGAAATTTGTGATTCTATTTTTATCCTCTTGAGGATGAAAAAAGCTATTAAAAAGCAATTTCTGTGTGGTGACACTCACTCTAATACCTATTAAACAAGTGTACAGTTTATTTTTCCACTCCATGTACCCATCTATAACATATTTGCTCATACCTCTTCTATAATATAGAAGAAAGAAAGATGGGAATTCACCATTACAACATTAAATAGTTACAAGGTCATATTCTTAATTTGGCATAATATACAAACTGTATGTCTGCTTAAATCCCTAAAGTAACACTGTTCTTGGCTTATACAATTTTAATGTTTTTGTTCAATTGTCTTTATGTCTATCTGTGATAAATCTACATTGTCTTGTCTTGAAATTATAATTCTCTGTACAAGAGCTCATTTAACACTATGCCTACTTAGTTCAAAAAGCCTTGTGATATTAAGACACATATTGTTAGGTTAAAAGATACATGTACTCACTGTCACTCACTTTCAGTACAAAGAAACTTGGGTATTTAGAAAAGAACAAAAGATTTCTGCTTTATAAAACATTTGAAGTGCTGGTACACAATTTATTCCAATTGCCTTAATTTGCAAGAAAAAGATAACAAATAAGCTTAGCAAATCAACTGGCATAGGAGAATGATTTAAGTTAACACCTTCAGGGAGAAAAAAAGAACTATAAAATAGGGACAAAGCGTGACTCAAGTGGAAAAGCACCAGCATTGAGCAAAAAAGACAGGAGAGTAAGAGACACTGGAGTTCAAAACCCATAATCAGTACAAAAAAAAATGCAAAGAAATGGTTTGCCCAAGTGTTATAGGCTCATCCTATAAAATCAATCCTAGCACTCAGGAGACTGAGATCTGAGGATAGCAGTTTCTGACAGACAAAACTGGAGGTGTGGCTCAAGTGGTTGGTAGAGCACAAACAAGCACTGAAGGAAAAGCAGAGCAAGAGCTCAATGACAAAAAAGCAGAGCAAGAGCTCAATGACAGGAGTTCAAATCCCAACACACACACAGACACACACACACACACACACACCTAAGAACTAAAATAGTTGTGCCCAGTCATATAGCAGTAACATACATAGATATGATTTCTATTTTTTAAGTTACAAAAAAATTGACCTTTGGATTCACAAAATTAATGTTCATTATGGTAACAAAAAGTATTTTCTAGTAAGTCCAAGTGATATGGCAGTTACCAAAAAAAAAAAAAAAAAAAGCTGAACTGCCTTTGTTTTTACACTGCTGCAGACTTAGTAAAAATGGTTGCAGCATTAAGGATCAGCAATTTAGCCAGCATGGTGGTATATAAGGAATACCAATCTATTATTCCAGCACTTAAAAAGCAGAAGGCAAGAGGATTTTAAGGTCAGCCTCAGCTATGTAGCAAGTCCCCATCTTTAAAAAGAAAAACAACAACAACAAAACAAAATAAAGCAAAACTATGCAGATCAGTGGTAATAGTTGCCTACAATACAGAAAGCCCTCAGTTTGATCTCTGGCAACACACACACACACACAACACACACACACACACCCTATTCATCTATTTTTAAAAACTTAAGATTCATTTATTTTTAAATATCTGAACCCAGGAGTTTTCAAATAGATGGTTTATACTCAGAAATTTTCAAAATTTAAATTACATTTTATAATAAGCCCATTAGATCATATATCACTGGAAGGAAAGGACTGTCTTAAACTGTTCTCTTCCCAAAGCTAGCACCCAACAAATATATATTAAATTGGTGAGAGGGAGGTAATGAATGGTAACCCAAAAGAGTCAGCAAAAGCTGAAATGAAATTTATCCCAATATATTTTTCAAAAATAATGGGCTGGTCCATGGGATTGCCCATTTGTTCAAAACATTGTGAAATTTATTTTCATAGTGATGGCTCTAAATAAGGTAAAATATGCCACCTCTGTAGCAAAATGAATAGATCTGGTGCTTTGTTATTATAACTATTATTATTATCATCTTCAAATAGTTACATAAGGGATGCCATATTAATTTCAATAGCTTTTCTGGAGTTATATGATTCAGTAATAATGGTATTTTTCAATTTGTCACACAATATTCACTGTGTTCATGTAGTTAGGATTATACATCCTCTGGGACCTTGAAATTAGGGAGCAATATAAACTAATCTGTCCAGATTAAATCCATTAAAAACAATTAAGAAATAATCATCAAACCTTATCTTCATTCAGAGAAGATCTTCAAAAAAAAAATCACCAACAGGAGTTACGTATTCAGTAATATTCAAAATAGTCCTGCATTCCCTATCACTCAGCCTTAAATGGAGAGAGCTTAGATCCATTTACTTTTCTTAAAGATTTATCCTAAAGAATGAACCTTTATATAGATAGATCAAAATTATTCACATATAAAGACCAGATGCTACAAGTTTTCTCTAAAATACTGTGTATTTTGGGGGGGGGGGGGGGGGTCGGAGGTCGTGGTCGTGGTCGAGTAATCGCCTGCGGGGGGGGGGGGGGGAGGACCTTTCCAAATTCCCTTAATAAACATAATCTCACAGTTAAAACACACAAAGTTTTGAATTCTATTGATTTGTGTCTTTATGTCTGAATACTCTTTAAGCAATATGCAAAGATCATATCTCATGTTTTAGATCATATAAATACTTAGGAAAGATGCAGTTTTGAAATTTCTAGGGGTCAGTAATCATGCACACAAGAGAAAAAACTGAAGACCTTGCTCTTCAGTTTCAATGACATACAGCTGATTGTATTTTCAAGGTAAGATTAGCTTCTCAATAAAAGTGAGGAAAATGATGACTCATCAGCCATGCATGCTATAAGGAGACAGCCTCTATTCTTTGATAGCTCAGTGTTTGCAAACTTACTGTTTTCCTGCACCCTGGCCACGAAGCCTGTGAGAGGTATCTGTGGAGTCAATTGAGGCATAGGGGGAGGGGGTGGAGCAATAGAAACTGGTAGCAACAACACAGTATGGGGGAAGTAAAACAGATAAAGGAAAAGAAAAGGAAACAAACAAAAAGCAGAAGTCAGTTACAAAGACCACAAACATAAGTATGCAAAGAACAGTTCGCAAATGAAACAAAAACAAAAAACAAAAACAAAACAAAAACCTACAGAAACTTCATCAAGTTCACGTCCCACAAGCAAACCTAAAGCCAAATGGTACTTAGCCAATTGGGGATTAAATATATAAAAGAACAAATGTACTTAATATTAGTGTTAAATTATTTGGGGAAATTTTCAATTCACCGTTAGCATTCATTTTAGTGCAATGGTTATCAAATTCTATAGAAAAACTTCTAAACTAGGTAATAATAAAATACCTACAGGTTTTGAGAATATTGTGTTTTACTATAAATAGGTCTATTTTAAGGTAATATTAAATCAGAAGCCAAATAAATACAATTATGTGATAACTATTGATTACATGTATAAATCAATATGTTAATCTAAGGTTTCCTTTAGACAGTTGTCATTATAAACCTAATTTACACACTCCAGAAAAAGCATTTCTTTATAAAAAACAAGGTTATTATTTTTTAAGTTGGCAAATTTATTTTTAAAGCTATCACTCTTAACTTTGCTAAGGAGTAAGAGTGTTCCATATGTCATTTTGAGTATGCTGTTTTAAGGGATGAGACACTCAAAAGTGACTTTTTTAGCACTGTCTGAAAAAGGAAAACTGATCTCCAATGATTTAAAATGTACAAGCATTTGTACTGATTATCTTAACTTCTAATAAGACATTGGCTAGACTGAAATAGATTCAAACTTCTTTCAGGAAAGGACATAATTTATAGGAAATTCATGTCAAATGTTCATGTGAACCAACAAACACATTACTTATTGAAACATAAACTAGAAGTTAACAATCCTGCGTTTCGTCTAATTTTTTTAACAAGACAACAATATGCCAAAGTCAAAAGGATTAGATGATAAAATTCAGTTTTATCACCTGGTGGTCACCAATAAGTGACCGTAAATTATCAAAGAAAAACAACTTACTGGCTCCCAAAATTCATTTCATCAAAACATTGCTCCAATTTACCCAATGAATACATATTTTGTTGGCAAGTATCCGAAATTAGAAAGAAGTTCCAGATTCAAAGAAACAACAACTTAACAAAGCATTGTGCACTAATATTTATTGTATGGCTAAAAGTAATATTCGATTCACTAAGTAATTAGTCCTTTTTCCTACTGACACTCGGTAGGTGGGAGATGGTTAAATAAAAGATTAAAGACTTACAACAAAACTCCTAAAAACCTAATTTTAAAAATAAATAAATAAGTGACTAGCCATGCTGGTTAGTAAGAAAAAGAAAAGGCTAGGCTCATTGTTATTGGCGTCACATTTAGACAAAAGGGAAAATATGCACATCAGAACACTAAAAACGTTTACATATTATTAAAACTACACCAAAAGCCAACTCATACTGAAGGATAATTACATAAAACATAATAATACATTTAAAGTCTGAGGCCATTATATGCTCCCAACATTCCAGAGAATGTAGATATTCACTACATTGTCTTTGTTGAAACTAAGCCCCTCAAGTATTGTTAAAATAAACTACACAAACATTATTAGGGGAAAGAAAAACCTCATTTTCAGAGTAAAGTACAAGTCTGTGGTAAAAAGAAAAATTATGAACATAAAGATGAGATTTAAAAATGCAAAGTATTAAAAGAAACTAAAGCCAATAAAATTAAGTGAGGTGAATTATTATTTTGTGGAACATTCAGACACTAGCTGCCCTATCAACACCAAAAAGGAGCCCAAAGAAAGTTAGAATAAAATGAAAATATTAGTCTGGAAGGTTGTAGAAATTTGAGATTATCTGTGAATTTTTAGATCTTCTAAAGTGGCTTTCAGTTATGCTGTAACACAATCTTCTTTAATTTAAAAAAATTTTAAAAAGTGATTAAGGCTTTTTGCTATTTTTTAAAATAAATGTTCAGGATATGCAATTAAAAAAAAAAAAGAACTTACACTAACCTTCTATGCAAACAGTATTTGATGTTTAAGTAAAATATATGACAGTCAGGTAAAGCCTCGTCTGTGCCCAGAAACCACAACATCAAGTAATACTGGACAGGAGACTCATTTTCAAATTTCTTTTTTTTGTCTGTTTTTGTATTAAACATCTTAATATGAAAAGTGAACTTAAGGACTACCGTAAACTATTCAAACTTCCTAACATTATATACTAAAACTAATTTTTAATCTTACTAGCTTTTGAACAATAACTACAATTAGTATTGAGATGTGCAAACTGAGATGAAGAAAAGAAATCAAAGAAGATCCTTCCCACTATTAGGATTATTCAAAGATAGATTAATTAAGCAGGTATCATGAGTGTTTTTAATTGGTTTTGAACTCATTTCAATATAAGTTTTAACTTCCTTCAAAGTGATAGCCAGCAATTTCATTTCATTATTTTTAACAGAAAAGTTCTACATTATCTTTATCATTACTGAATTGTTTGGGAACACATGCCAATAAAAACATTTGATTTAGTGTGTTTCTTCTCTAGTTTTGCTTATATTGCAGTAATTAAAGAGGCAATATTAAAGCATTAAATTTTGATATATACTTAAGTCTGAAATCTGGAGAACGTGTTAAGTAATCAATAGTATTTATGATTCAATAACTAACTGTAAACCAAAAATAAACACGCAATAAACATGGTTTCAATTGTTGTCTATCACTGGCAAGAATAACAATTTCAAAAAGATTCCTTCAAAAGGAGCCCCGCTGTTGCTATATGCCTGCAAAGCACAAGCTTACTTGAATTTTGAGAATAAAGTGGACCTCCATTAACATGAGGCTGAGCAGAAAATTGAGCAGTCACAGAGGGAGTTCGTCTATATCCACCAGAAGATGTCGAAGAAGTGGTAGAGTTGTGTCGAGAAATCTGCCTGGTCATTGTGCCATACTGGGAACCAGGAGCTGAGCCCGGGGCTGCTGAAAAGTATTAGTCAAAGGCAACCAACAAAGAGACTTGAGCATTGTATCACCTCAGGTGGCAGAACAAAGAGTGGGGATTCTCAGTAAGAAATATTATTTTACAAAGCTCACAAATATAAAATAAAGAGAAAGATCAAAAACTCTACCTCCGACATTAATAACAAGGCAAAAAAGGTACTGTGTGGGAAACTACAAAAGTACATACATAATGTTCTTTTAAACCTTTCAAATAAACATAATCCCAAATGGTATTTTGTTAACACTACCTATAAATTTTCTGCACATTTAACAGTGGCTCTGTACCAGTGGGTTCCAAATCTATGGATACCATCAAGCTGAGATGGGAAATGTTTAAAACAAAAACAAAAACCCCGCATCCACACTAAACATGTACCTTTTTTTCTTGTCATTCCTTAAATCCATAGCATTTATATTGCTTTAAATGTGACAACTAATCTAGATGATTTAAAGTATATTAAGGGAGGATGTATTAAACGAAAGTATCAGTTATATGAAAGTATTACCTGTCTTATATAAGCAACTTGAGGATTTTGGTATCTGAGGGGTAGTGTAACCAATTCCCCATGGAAATGAAGGACAACTGTGTACAGCTTTTATATGTAAACTGTCTCTCCAACAAATTACCACTGAACAATAGTTTGAGATGGAAAGTCTCAAGTCAGATGTAAATATATCTGGTTTACAAATTTTCAGAATTTTGATTTACAATATAAAACTCTAGGGGTTGGGGGTGTGGTTCAGGTGATAGAGTGCCAGCCAATGAGTGAAAGTGTCAGATACTGAGTTCAAGTCCTGATCTTGAACCATAAAAAAAAAACAAAAACAAAAAGCTGTCTAAATCCAAACTGCATGATAAAATACCACTTGCATTTAAATTTTTGACTTAGAAGCTAATGATATCAATACATATTACAGTAGAATCACTGTAAAGTGTTATTTTTATTTTTAAACCATGTATAATGTCAGAATTAGAATCTAAGTTTATTATTCTCCCTGACAAAAAATGAGGAGAAAGAAAAATCTTTTATTTTTGTTCTGGTTCTGAGGCTTGAACTTAGGATCTTGAGCTCTTGGTTGTTTGGCTTTTTTACTCAAGCCACAGCACCACGTTCAGCTTTTTTTTTTAACCGGAAATAAGTCTCGTGGACCTTTCTACCCAGGCTGTCTTTGAACTAAGATCCTCAGATCTCAGCCTCATGAGTAGCTAGGATTACAATTGTGAAGCACCAGCACCTGGCTTGGGGGGCTAATTTTTTTTGGGGGGGAGGAGGGGAGAGGGAGGAATTTTGTGTGTGTGCACATGCACACGTGCACACCCTGTCCTGGGGCTTACACTCAGGGTCTGGGTGTTATCCCTGTGTTTTTGTGCTCAAATCTAGTCCTCTACCACTTGAGCCACAGCTCCACTTCTGACATTTTTGAGATTAGGGTTTCATAGACTTTCTTGCCCATACTAACTTCCAATAATGATCCTCAGATTCCAGCCTCCTAAGTAGCTAGAATTACAGGTGTGAGCCACCACCACTCTTTAAATAAAACAAATACCAAGCTCCATAAATACAGTATTAACCTATCACTGAAGCTTCCTATGTGTCCTTTCTCTGGATTGAACACTTTGGTTTTCTATATAGCTTTTAACCACAGATGAATTATACCTAATTTCGTATTGAGACACTTAAGTTGTGTTGAGATTTACGTTATTAATACTACTTAGAAATACTTGTTTAGGAATGAACATTTGTAAATATGGTTCCTCTGTTTCCATAAAACAACGCTTCTTAAATTTCATCACTAATCAGAATATCCCTCTTGAGGGCTTATTATATATAGTACAGACTGTTGGGGTCATCAGAGTTTTTGAATGATTAAGCCTGGAATGGGATCTGAAAGCTTATAGTTGTAACTACTTCCCACATGTTGATGATTAGGGAACATCACCCTTAAAACTATTGCCCTAAGAGTCATTTTCAAACTTTTTAGTATTAGAGTCCATTCTAAAATTAGAGAACCTCAAAAAGTTTTTGTTTATGTGGATTACAGCTGTAAGTGATTACCATAATAGATATTAATATCCATATATCTTGGAAACACATAAATAATAAAGCACATATTCCATTAGCTGTCAAAACTGACTTCATGTAGCCTCTGGAAAATTCTTCAACATACTTCTAATAGAAAGAGAATAAAAGAGATAAATAATGAATAGAGCTCCCAAATTTACTATGAAAGGATCTTGGAACCTGTGTTCCTTAATTATAGTTTGAGAACTAATGCTCTAGGGCAAATATCTATCATAAAATTTATTAAGTCCATGGTAAACACGTTCAACTTGAGTTACTTTGCAAAGTGAGTATATCAACTAGTAACACTACCAGTAATGTATTTTCCTGTTATCACATATCCTCACCAATATTTGTATTGTGCACTTCTACAATTTTTACCTATTCAAAAATAGAATCCTATTGTGGCTTTAATTTTCCTGATTAATTAGGCTAATGGCATTTTAGTTTCATACAAATCTATTAACAATTTCTATTATCAAAGTTCTGAGGTTTTTTAATTACCTCCTTCCCCACTTTTTGGCTCTCACTATTTAAAAGACTTCACTATCATTTCTACCTGCACAACTGTTACTTTGTACTTCTACAGCCAAATGGGTTTTTTTTTATTGTTTATTTATTTTTTGGGTCCGGTCATGGGGCCTGAACTCTGGGCCTGGGCGCTGCCCCTCAGCTCTTCAGCTCAAGGCCAGCGTTCTACCACTTGAGCCACAGCACCACTTCCTGTTTTTTTTTCTTTTTGCTTATGTGGTGCTGAGGAATCGAACCCAGGGCCTCATGCGTGCAAGGCAAGCACTCTACCACTGAGCCACCTTCCCAGCCCCCCCAAATGGTTTTTATACTGATTACATGTGGAATCTTTTACATGCTCAATGTACTCTTCAGATTAAATGCACTTTATTCAAAAAACTGTTTTGTAGTATCCTCAGTGATCATAAAAACTGGATTTTTCAAAGTATAATCTACAGTAAAACATTGGAGGACCCCACATCACACATCATTTTCCTTCCCATTTTTCTCCTCCTGTTCCCACTTTTACCAGTCTTCTTACTGCTGTACATACCAGGGAGCTTTAATCAAGTTCCACTGTGGGGAGAGGGAATTACATTACTAATTTAATTTTTTTGAGCAATCACTACAATTCTTTTAGAAAAATCTGAACAATAAGTAAATTAAAGTCATATTACGTTGGTTATAAACCACATATAGAAGCATTTCATATTGCAGAAGTTATTCTATATATTGTTACTGAATAAGTTCTTTCACTAGAAGAAATTAGTGCAAATTAGATGTAATATTTTAACCTTCCCATTATAATCTACCACCTAATGGCTATAAAAACTTGCATTCTATTAGCTACAGAGGAGTTCATTAAGAATTATGCAAAGTAAGGTCAATGGCTCCAATGGTTATGCAATCTCACCTATCACAGTGCTCACTGGGAGAAGTGGTGGCAGAGGTGGTGCTGGTGGAGCTCCAGAAGGAGGAGGGACAGAAATGTTTTCTAATAAAATAGTTTATAATTCAGGTCAGAGTGCAAGAAAAGAGAACTAAACATTCTGAAACAGCAGGAAAATACAATGTATTGGAAAGAAGAAAGAAAAGAAAAAGCAACACCCATATGTAACACATGTTCAAATGAATAAAGAATTTTGCTAGATAAAATTGAGTTTATAATTGTATTAACTAGAAAATGTGCCTGGCTTTATAAGTAGCCTTTCTCCTTCAACAGTATGCTTGAAAAGCTAAGACGTTTCCCTAACGTTTTTATTATGATACTTACTTTTTAAATGTAAGCAATACTAGACTACATATATATAACAAAACTCTTTGTCTCCTCAGATCCCCCAAAAGTGTCCCATTTTCTTTACTAAAAATTAAGGGGCTAATTTAATGTTCTCCAAGAATGCCTTACTTTTCTAAAAAATAAAAGAACTTTCGATCTCAGTTTACATTCATTGCACTTTACTAAAATATAAACCGAATTGCACACAAAAAATGTAGTAAAGTCACAAAAGACCAGCATCAGAGTTAAATAACTATTCTAAATTAAGACAAGATCAAGACTCTGAGACATAATTTGCTTTTAGGCAATGATCCTTTGGATGAAATGTATAGCTTATTCTTGACTACTGACAAAGACAAGCTTTTCTAAAACAAAATTGACCACATTTTTAAATAGTTACTTAATATGCATTGTATATAAGGAGACAGAACTGGTAACGTTCAAATAATTTCGTGACACCATCTAAATGTCACTAGCCTTTATTCTTGCTGTAATTACAAATAATACTTCTAATAACTAACGTATTTACATTACCACATGTTAAACACAGAATACCATACCTGGTCCGACAGTGGGTGGTGACGGTGTAGGCACAGCAATGGGAATGCCAATACTACTGCTTCCACTGTTTTCTCGGCTCCCACTTCCACCACTACTTCCACTACAAACAAGAAGAAATAACTGAAAGTGAATAATCAATCACAGCTACCCTTTAGGTGGAGTCAGGAAGATAACTATTTGAGGACAGCCTCGGCAAAGTTAGCAAAACCCCCATCTCAACAAATAAGCCAGGAATGGTGATCATGCCTGTGATTCCAGTGAGGTAGGAGGCACAGGCAGAAATGTCAACAACCAAGGCCAGTCCTGAGCAAAAATCCAAGACTCTACCAGAAAAATAAAGGAAAAGGGGCTGGGTGCTTGGCTTAAGTGGCAGCGTACCTGCCTAACAGTTCAAGGCCATGAATTTAAACCTCAGTTCCACAAAAAAGAAAAAAGAAAAGTTGTAATAAACTGAAAGTCTTTTTTTCCCCTCTTTTGTCTGTCATAGAGCTTGAACTCGGCCTGAGTGCCATCCCTCAGCTCTTTGGCTCAAGGCAAGAGCACTCTACCACTTGAGCCACAGCACCACTTCCAGTTTTCTGGTGGTTTATTGGAGCTAAGAGTCTTGCAGTGATGAGTGCCAGTGGCTCACGCCTGTAATCCTAGCTACTCAGGAGGCTGAGGTCTGAGGATTTTAGTTCAAAGCCAGCTGGAACAGGAAACTCCATGAGATTCTTATTTCCAATAAACCACTCAGAAAACCAGAAGGGGCGCTACAGCTCAAGTGGCAGGGTGTACACCTTGAGCTGAAGAGCTGAGGGACAGCGCCCAAGCCCAGAGTTCAAGCTCCACAAACAACCAACAACAACAACAAAAAAGGTCTCAAGGCCTTTTCCTGCCCTGGCTGGCTTTGAACCCCAATCCTTAGATCTCAGCCTCCGGAGTAGCTAAGATTACAGGCGTGAGCCACCAGCACCCAGCTAAATTTGAAGCTTTTCTAAACACTCTTTTACTAACATATGTATTTATCTATGTACATATGAACATACATATATTTATGTGTGCATATAAAAAATCTAATTGTTTATGATAAACCTTTAATGTGTGATTTATCTGAAATTGATAAAATATTCATATAATCTCTACTAAAAAATATTAAAATCTTACAATACAGTGTGTTGCCATCTATTTAAAACCCACTACACAGAAGAGTGAATAGCTGTGGTGATACACAACTGTAATCCTAGCACATGGGAGGCTAAGGTAGGAAAGCTTGAGTTCATGGTTTGTTTGGGCTATAGGGCAAGATGTCTCAGAAACAAAAAACAAAAGATACAAGGAACAAGCAAGAATGAACCATATTATGAGAAGTACTGATGGCTCATGACTGTAATCTTAGCTATTCAGCAGGCTGAGATGTTTAGATCACAATCCAAAGCCAACCCAGACAGAAAGTCCATGAGCTCTTATCTCCAATTACCACCCAAAAAGCCAGAAGCAGAACTGTGGCTCAAATGGAAGAGCACTAGCCTTGAGTACAAAACTTCCAGCACAAGCAGGCGCTGGTGGCTTACACCTGTAATCCTAGTTACTCAAGAGTCTGAGATCTGAGGATCATAGTTCAAAGCCAGCCCAATAGTCTGAGAAAGTCTTATCTCAAATAAACTACTCAGAAAACTGGAAGTGGTGCTGTGGCTCATAGTAGAGTGCTCACCCTGAGCTAAAGAGCTGAGGGACAGTGCCCAAGCCCAGAGTTCAAGCCCCACAACTGACCAAAAAAAAAAAAAAAAAAAGCTCGGAACAGCGCTGAAGCCCTGAGTTCAAGCTGCAGGACCAGCACACAAAAGAAGGAACCATGTTGTCACGGAACTCCACAGTCAAGAATGAGCAAAGTGTGATGGACACTACAAAGTATAAAGTACATGTGAGCGTGTACATAGCCTTAGGCTCTGGATTAATACTTATCTGAAACAGTCTCTCTCTGGGGCTGGCTTCATACAAACTTCTAGACTCAAGTGAGTCCTCTGCCTCAGCCCCCCAAGTACTGGAAAAATGCATTAAATACCACCAGACCTAGCTCATATTTTATAGTTTAAGGGCAAAGTTTTACAGAGTCTGGGTAAAAATTTTCTTAATTCTCAATATGATCTATAAATAAGAAAACAGATTATAGATAGATAAATAGATAGATAGATTAATGAAAGAAAAAAGCACTGAGTGTCAAGCCCTCCCTAATTCTTTAAAGCCAATTCATCTTGGGAAATTATGTAATCACTTAATCACAATTAAAAAAAAAAAAAGAACCTGGGGAAGGGAGGGAGGGAAGGGATGGTAGGGAGAAAACAATGGAGGGGGTAACAATGCTCAATAGGAAGTGTACTCATTACCTTGCTCATGTAACTGTAACCCTCTGTATAGTATCTTTACAATAAAAATTTAAAAAATAAAGCCAATTCATCAATACATCAAAGATATATAAGTATCTGTGCACTTGTTATGCTCTTCTACTATTATTGACTTAAATGACATTTTCTCACATAGGGGATGGTCAAAAGTGGGCCACGGTCTAATTTTTGCTGTGAGCTAAGACTATGATTTCACATTTTTTAAACACTTGGGAAAAAAATTAAAAGAATCTTTTGCGACATATTAAAAGTATGTAAAACTTAAATTTCAGTATCATGAAGTTTAACACAGTCATTTTCATATCATTATGGCTGTTTTGTGATACAATGAAAAAAAAAAAACTGAACATTCCCAGGAGAGCCTAGGCAGCCTGTGAACCCTAAAATATTGGCAGTCAAGCAATTTATAGTTATTTCTAATCTAACAGAATACATTCATGAAAAAAAGAACTACCTGACTGCAAGTGACTCATGCCTATCTATAATCCTAGCTTTTCTAGAACCTGACCCTGAGGATCAGGATTCAAAGTCAACTTAGGCAGAAAAGTTCCTGAGACTCCAATTAACTAGCAAAAGGCACAGCAGGAGGCATGGCTTAAGGCATTGTAGAGTGCCAGCTGTGTGCAAGCAAGTCAAACAAGAGCACAAGTTCTTTTCTGCCCACATTGCTCCCAAACTGCTCTCCTTCCAGATCTCAGCCTCCTGAGTAGCTAAGGTTGCAGGCACCACGCATGATACATTTTTAAGTGATAGATACAATAACGCCCTCTAGTATAACAACTCTCTTAAAATTCTTCCTCAAAAATAAGCTAAATCATCTGTCGTCCAACTTTTTAAATTTTAAATCATATTGCATAACTTCTATGGTATTCAACCTTTCATCCAAATATACTAAAGAATGGTTGTCATGCCAGGTGATGATGGCTCACACCTGTAATCCTAGCTAGACAGGAAGCTGAGATCTGAGAATCTTGGGTCAAAACCAGCCTAGGCCAGAAAGAAAAAGAAAAACCACAAGTGGAGCTGTTGCTCAAGTGGCATAGCGCTAGCCTCAAGCAAAAAAGTTCAGGAATAACACCCAGACAACTTTAAAATACATTCCTTTGTTTTAAATCCAAATATACTTCTGTTGGGCTGGGAAGGTGGCTCAGTGGTTGAGCGTTTGCCTTGCATGCATGAGGCCCTGGGTTCGATTCCTCAGCACCACATAAGCAGAAAAAAATTTTTAAAAAGCCGGAAGTGGCGCTGTGGCTCAAGTGGTAGAGTACTAGCCTTGAGCTGAAGAGCTGAGGGACAGTGCTCAGGCCCAGAGTTCAGGCCCCACGACTGGATCCAAATATACTTCTGTTGTCAAAGAAGAAGTAACTAAGGACCTGTTCAGAGTATAAACATTTTAAAGCTCTAAAAAGCAGCAAGTGCAATATAAATTCATAGAAGTACTTATAGTATTATCACCCTCAACATTTATATACAGTATTAGTATTAAAGGATAACTTCACTTTTACCCAGCACCTTTTATAGAAGTTACAGTCCAAAACATCTCATTTTAAATGTTCAAATGAAATTTGAAGGTTTACCTGTGCGTCCTTGGTCTCTGATTTAAAGAAGCCGTCCTTCCTGGACTATGCTGACTTCCAAGCCTTGCAGGACTAGTCATGTAGTCATTAGGAACTGTTGGAGGTTTAACAGGTTCCAGGGTTTTATAAGGTGTATTCCGTCTAAAAAACAACAATACAGGAAGGAATATTGAATAATAAAATAGACCCCTCTCCCAAATTTGCAATTATCTCTTTGTGACTAATTGTAACAGGTTTTAAATTTTAATAAACTAATTTTGTTTTCTAAACTGAGGTATATAAATATTACTTCAATATGAAAACTAAAATTTGTTACATGTTTCCTTCAAAGGAGTAAAGTTCTAAACTTATTCCTAATTTTTAAAAAAGGGTTATGATTCTTTGAAGCATGATTATTCCAGGCTTAGTCACCTATAAACCACTGTCCTTTACAAAGAAAGCTAAATATTGCCTTAATTTCTGCCTCAATATGGGAATATCTGAACTTTGATATAATGCTATTAACTTAAGAACTGTTACTATTATTTTAGTTCTCTATTTTTTCAGGGGCAGAGGTTGACAAAATGAAAACAGAAACTAAAATCTTCACTAAGCTAATATGATACTTTCTATGTTAAGGTAAATAATCTTTCAGAAATTTCTTGGAAAGTTTTGAAAATATTTGGTAGCTTGAGAATAGGAAGGAAAAAACCTATTACCTTTTCTACTTTTTTTGGGTGGGGACAGAAGTAGGGAGTACACTTAGGACCTACAACATAAGTGCTCTACAATGTGAACCATATTTCTTATATAGTTTTTGTTTTCTTGTATATGGTATGTTTTCCTTTGTCCACTTTTATTGTTTTTGTCTTTAAAAATTATTACCATGAATTAATTGTACAAAAGGGGTTCATTATGTTCTTTTCATATATATATAATGTACTTGGATCAAATTTGTCTCTTAGCTTATTTTTCAGATAGTATTTTGAGCTAACTTTGTCCAGGCTGACCTCAAAATCATGATCTACTCTCCCTACCTCATCGGTATCTGGAATTACAAATATGCAACACCATAACTGGCCTCTCTCTTCTATTTTTCGAACTGGCCTTTCCCTAAAACTACTTTAATACAGAGGGTCTGAGATTACAACTGGTTTATAGTTACAAGGCCAGGAAAAGATTCCTAATTCTTAAGTGTCAAATAGGGAAACAAGAAGAGGTGCAAATACTAAGCCAAACTATAGAGAGCAGGCTACTTGCTCAAAGTTGAATAATATAAATATTGTAAATATATGCCTAACTATCATTTGGAACTCTCTTGTCCTTCCGCTTAAAACATATCTAAGTTAGACTTACAATTAATTTTTTAACTACACAAAAAAGTATTCATTATAACAAATTATAAAAGAACTTTCCAAGTACAGACTTCTGTAGAGATATTATTAAAGCAGGCAGATTGATTTTGGATTCTGTTCAGAGAGTAAGAATTAAAATGAATTGGAAAAAGGTATCACCACATAGAGAAGGTTCTAAGACAAAGATCCATACACTTATCTATGTGACAAACACTCTTTTCCTTACCATAGAAATTCTTTTGTAAAATACAGTTGAATCCTTACCCCAACGTTCCCCGGCCTGACATGGGAGGACTTGGTGGTTTCTGAGTAGGAGGATTTGTTCTCGACAGTGTGCCAGTTCTTGCAGGCTGATTATTTCCATGCTAAAATGTGGAAAGAGAGCTTTTATTTTTATATCAAATTGTTCTCCTGGTGTTTTAACACTATGTATTATTTTTTTTTAATAACAGAATGTGAAGTAAGGATTCCCAGACAGGTTTTTGTTTTTGTTTTTGGTCGGTCATGGAGCCTGAACTCTGGGCCTGGGCACTGTCCCTCAGCTCTTCAGCTCAAGGCTAGCGCTTTACCACTAGAGCCACAGTACCATTTCCGGCTTTATCTGCATATATGGTGCTGAAGAATCGAACCCAGGGCCTCATGCATGCAAGGCAAGCACTCTACCACTGAGCCACCTTCCCAGCCCCCAGACAGTTCTAATAAAGACTTTGGTACTACATTTTTAAAAGTTAAGGAACCATCTGCACTGAGTCTTTCCTACCATTTTGTGTCACTCATGTGAGCTTCTGGCAAAATGCAGGTGAGACTTTATTAAATTATCACTAAACATGTTTACTCAGATTAAACTTATCTGCACTCAACTATTGGGTTTCTTAAATTTTTCAAATGTGTGCAAAAGCATAAACTACAGATCTCACTGTCAATCTGCTAAAACACCCATCTGAAAAATTGTCTTTATCCTAACAATTCAGTAACAAAGTCACATTATGATGTCTGGGAAACCTCCTAATTGTAAGTCAATGGAAAGCAAGGCAACTATCAAAATATGAGCAAAGCAATAAATGTTAGCAAAATTAATGTTCCTCTATCAATGCAAATGTCAATATATCCTTGATATATTAACACAGCCAAGCTAAATGTTGCTGATTGGAACTGAGTTTGAGTATATTTAATCTATATAAATCCTACAGGAAAAAGCAGACAGACATAGAAGAGTTTTCAAATTTTAGTGGCTCTGCAGCCTCTATCAATATAGAGGAAATACTGTGGATCAAATGTAAGTAATATTTCTTACCTTGGCTTTTAGCCACTTTATGTTGGCAAAAAAAGAGGGGGGAAAAGTAGAAATTAATTCTAGGTAAGTTATATCTGACAGGACAGGTTTACATTTATAGTTATTCAAGTCATTCTAATTAAGCTTTATCCAGTCATATTCCAAATATTTTATAATCAAAAGTACAAGAATATTCATATGTTCCATGTTTCAAAAGAAATATATATTATTAAGGAAACCACCACTTAATTATGCCAATCTCATGCAAGCCCAGTAATTTCTTAGGTCAATACTTTATCCTATAGAAACTATTCCAAATGAATTACAGAGACCTAAAAGGGAAAAAAAAAATTTGAGATAAACAAAATTGAAGAACACACTAGACCTAAAGCTATTTAAATTTCTCACATTCGAGACTGAAGACTTTACTAGATAATAAATGCCCAAATATGAAAAGTCATTACTTAAATTGCAGTATAATATATAAAATTCAAAATCATAGGTTGCTTTTTGATCCAGAAAAGGATTTTGCACATTAATATTTAAGAATGAAATCATAGGTTGGCTATGTAGCCCAGTAATAGAGAACTTAACTAACATGTAAGGCCATGGGCTATTTTGTTGCTGTTTGTAGTTATGATTTGGGGCTTGAACTCATGGCCTGGGCACTGTCCCTGAGCTTTTTCTGCTCAAGACTAGCGCTGTGTCACTTTGACAGGCCACTTCTAGTTTTCTGGTAGTTAGAGATAAGAGTCTCATGGGAGTTTTCTGCCCAGGATGGCTTCTAACCTTGAGCCTCAGTTCTCATCCTCTTGAGTAGCTAGGATTACAGATGTTAGCCACCTGCACCCAAGTTGGCCCACGGTTTAATAACCAGCACTGAATAAAGAAAATTATCATGCACATTAATAATCTGGGGCCAGATTCTAACTGAAAAACAGACTGGAAAATCTTATTTCTATTCAAATTCTGAGCAGACCCAACAACACTAAGATACATGCTGCTTTAGTTTAAGTTTTGTTCTGAACCAGATTAGTTAAAATTCAAAATTAAAGAAAAATTGCCTTGCTCAGAATGAAAGGCTAATTGTATGGAAGATGCCTAGCTACATACATTAAATTGTTTATATTTAGATATACACATTGCAATTAAGAAAAAAATCTTTAGCTTAGTGCTGGTTGACATGCCTGTAACTCTTAGCTGCTCAGGAAGTTAAGATCTAAGGATCACAGTTCAAACCCAGCACAGGCAGAAAAATCCAAGAGAAGCCTGGTGCTGGAGGCTCACACCTATAATCCTAGCTACTCAAGAGGTAGAGATCTGAGGACTGCAGTTTGAAGCCAGGCAGGCAGAAAAGACTCCCTGAGACTTATCTCCAATTAACCACTTAAAAGTAATACGGCTCTAGCCTTGAGCAAAAGAGCCAAGTAAGAATATAAGACCCTGCCTGAATTCAAGTCCCAGTCGGAGAGAGAGAGAGAGAGAGAGAGAGAGAGAGAGAGAGAGCCTGAGGAAGGAATAGGAAGGGAAGGGAGAGGGGGAAATGGAAGGGGGGAGGGGAAATTCTTCAGTTTCTATGAGGAATCATAAGGTTCTATGGAGTTTTAAAGTGGCATGCTCTTTCTATAATATATACCATTCTGGAAGGGGAAAGGGAGAAGGGAAGAAGTGAGAGGGAGAGGGGGGAAATTCTCCAGTTTCTAAGAGGAATCCTAAGATTCTACGGAGTTTTTAAAGTGGCATGTAACATATACCATTTTAAATTGTCTAGCACTTTTCAAATTACCATAAAGACAACATTAACAGAAATTAGCCAGGATGAATTTGCTCTCTCTAGGATATACTCTCACTTATAGCGGTACCTGAAATTTTGGATTCTTTACTGTTTGCTTAAACATTGATATTTCTCATTTTCATTTAGAAAACATCTGGAATCCTACCTAACGACTACATTTCACATCTGGTGTTATAATACCATATTTGACTAAAATCAGGATCCCTGATGGTAAGATATATCTTAATGCATATGTACATTCTGATTATAGTATATGTATAGTGTATGCATATAGTATATGTACACAAATGTTTTTATAATGTAATACATAACCATTATAATAATTATCATAAAGTATACATAAAGCAAATACTCGAAACACGCTCATATCTTTTCTCATTTCTTCTTTCTTTTTGTGCCACTCCTAGGGCTTCATTCAACACAGGGCCTAGATATTGTCCTGAGTTTTTTGAAACCAAGGCTTGCACTGTACCACTTGAGCCACAGCTCCACTTCTGGCTTTTTGGTTATTAACCAGAGACTTAAGAGTCTCAGACTTTCCTGGTTGAGCTGGCTCTGAACCACTATCCTCAGATCACTGCTTCCTGAGTCACTAGAATTACAGGCTCGAGCCACTGGCACAAAGCTACTGCTTCTTTTTCAATAGAATTAGGGTTTCAATTCAAAGCCTTATACCACCTAAGCCATACCTCTAGCAGCTTGAGTCTGCTTTTCAGACAGGGTCTCACATTCTTTGCCCAGGACTGACCTTAGACTGCTATCCTCCTACTCCACATGCTAGGATTACATGAACTTGCAGCTATACTTAACCTTCCCTTGGATCTCTTTCAAGTACAGAGGAAACCAAAAAGTTATTATTCATGTGTAAAACTATGTGGCTCAAGTGGTAGAGTGCTAGCCTTGAGCTGAAGAGGTGAGGGATAGCACCCAGGCCCAGAGTTCAGACCAATGACCAACAAAAAAATAAAAATAAAAATAAATAAAAATGTCAGAAGCAAAACCAAAAAAAAAAAAAGAAAAGAAAGAAAGAAAGAAAGAAAGAGTAAAAGAAAAGCTGGGCGCTGGTGGCTCATGCCTGTAATCCTAGCTACTCAGGAGGCTGAGATCTGAGGATCGCGGTTCAAAGCCAGCCTGGGCAGGAGAGACCTTGAGACTCCTATCTCCAATAAACCACCAGAAAACCGGAAGTGGCGCTGTGGCTCAAGTGGTAGAGTGCCTTGAGCTGAAGAGCTGAGGGACAGCGCCCAGGCCCAGAGTTCAAGCCCCACGACCGACAAAAAAAAAAGAAAGAGTAAAAGAAGAATGCAACTAGGAATGAAAATTCTAGTTGAACTCTGCAACTATTCAATAGTGTAACCTTTAGTATTTTATGGAGCTTGACTTTCTCTAATTTATAAGTGGAATGTATGCAGATTGCTAAAAATAGGAAGTGTTAGAAAAAGTAACCTTTTATCTTATAGTTCAAAGTATTACTGTCAGAAACCAATAATAATGTAAGCTAAATGTCAACCTAAATGGCCCCTAAAACACACCCACAGATAGTTTATTACTTCCTTAAGATCTCACTGTCATTCTTTAACATTTATCCTTATAGACGAATGATTTTAGAATTTGCCTAGAATCTTTTAATAAAAACAGTAAATCGGTTTTTTATTCCTCTCTATTTTCTATGCATCAGTAGATCATCATACTAAATGTCAGCAAGGCAATTTTTTTTCTTTGAAATGATGTAGCTCACTTAGAAAATTAAAACTTAAAAAAATCCCAACATTAATATTTTAAAGCTTTACTGCCTAGGGGCTGAGAAGGTGGCTCAGTGGTAGAGTGGTTGCCTTGCATGCATGAGGCCCTGGGTTCAATTCCTCAGCACCATATAAGCAGAAAAGGCCAGAAGGGGCACTGTGACTCAAGTAGTAGAGCGCTCAACTAGCACTGAAGAGCTAAGGGACAACGCCCAGGCCTAGAGGTCAGACTCCAAGACAAGACAAAAACAAAACAAAACAAAACAAAACAAAGCTGGGCGCAAGTAGCTCAAGCAAGTAGCTCATGCCGGTAATCCGGTAATCCTAGCTACTCTGGAGGCTGAGATCTGAGGATCTCCTTTCAAAGCCTGCCCAGGCAGGAAAATCTGTGAAACTCTTATAAACCACCAGAAAACCAGAAGTGACACTGTAGCTCAAGCAGAAGAGCGCTTGCCTTGAGGTGAAGAGCTGAGGGACAGCATTCAGACCCAGAGTTCAAGCCTCACGACTGACCCAAAAAAAAAAAAAATTTACTGTCTATACTATTAAAACAAAAATTAAAAGATCATCAGGCTAAGACAGATTGAGTGTCTTGAGGTTCTATTAAGCAAACTAAAACCAATATAATCAATTAGAAACCCAACTAACCTCTAGAGATTACAAATCAGAAAATACCCTAACCAATCAAATGTGTTCTTTGTTATGCTTCCTTCCATTAATTTCCTCTCACACCCCTGATGTGGTCAGGAGCCATCCAATTCATGAATCACTGTTCAAATAAATTTACTTTAACTAATGTAACAGCAACCCGAACTCTTTTAAGCTTAAAAACAAGCAAACAAAAGCATTTATGTATTGTTTTATAAGAAGAAAAGTCAGCATGAGACAAAAAGTATTTATGGGCAAACATGTGTTTATATATGTATATATATGCATGCATGCACAAATACACACACACACACACACACTGGAGTCTATATGTACTTCTTTTTTCTTTAATCCCAAAGTAGGAAATATTACAAAAGCTTTTTCTATAATTTCACATTCAAATTCATATACCCATTAGTATAAAATATCTTCAAATGTAATTAAATTTAAGCTCTTATACAACCCTATACATACTCTGAATGAATACAAGCAAAAAGTAATCTCTACTATTTGCTAACTGCTATAAATTCACATGTGACTCCACAAGTCCTGGAAAAGAGCACACTAAAGTCAGTGTTGTTGGCTATGTTCCTTTCAACCAGAACATGAACAAAGTTAGAATGCAACAGATCTAAAACCTGCATAAATCAGATCCATCAGAAAAGACCTGACAATGTTAGCTGACTTCTAAAAAATTATTATGAAATATCCTAAAGACTAGAAACAAAATTAAAAGGGACTAACATTTCAGAAAAACAGTTTAACCTAGACAGAGATGACTAAAAAATTCAGGTCATCACTGATATTTGCAAATTGACACATGACCACCAAAAAGTTCACAAACCTCAAGATCAGCAAATTATACCCTAGTATAGTTTTTCTTTTTTGTGGGGGCAAGTCTTTTCATTTTTTCTTTCTTTTTTTTTTTTCCCGGTCATGGGGCTTAACTCTGGGCCCGGGCACTGTCCCTCAGCTCTTCAGCTCAAGGCTAGCACTCTACCACTTGAGCCAAGCCCCACTTCTGGTTTTTCTGCTTATGTGGTGCTGAGCACTCTACCATGAGCCACCTTCCCAGCCCTCCTTTCATTTTTTTCTAAGCTGCTCAATAACATAGCCATATACACAGGAACACAACTATAAGCAAATATTTAGAGATGAAAAGACAAAAGTATAACTTATTTTTCTAAACCAATTTTGGAAAGCAAGTGCATGTTTTAAGCGTTTATTCAGTAGTAAAAACAAGACAAGGCATTCAAAATACTAATTTACAAGAGTAGTCTATAAGTGAAATGATTTATTTAATAAGTACCTATTTTTACTTTTAGTATATTTTAATATAGCTCATCAGCTAATCTGTTCCAAGCTGAGTAAAATTAATATTAAATAAGTATTTTATGTAAATGAGTTACTAAAGGAAATCCATCAAGTAAGCAATACTTCTAATATATTTCCTATCTAAAATATTTGAAAACACAAACTAGTTCTTAGTTCAAATAAACATAACAGAAAGATGCTTACCTTGACACCATGACCCACATCATCCAGAACTGTGTAGTCAATAGGTTTCCGAATATATCGTACAGGACGCTCCATATTGGCAGGTGCTATTATTTTATGGGTTCTTGATGTGTTCTTATTTGTTGTCAAAATGCCAATCTCTCTTCGAGCCACTTTCTCTTTATGAATATCCACAGTCTATATTTTAAATGTGAACAAAACAAGAAAATATTATTTGTCATGGCCAACTACATATGTGGTGTCCATATATACTGAATCCAATATAGGTTGTACTATGGTACTGTACCATAATACGGAAATTTTCCAGTGAATATTTTATCTTTCTCTTCAAATTAATTCCCTCAAGGCTCAAAGGAAATACGTAAAGTAATTTAAAACACTAATTTATTGGATTTGATTCTAAGGTAACTGCCAGGAAAACAATTTGTTTCCTAAAAACTTGGGAGTATGTAGGGGAGAGGAATCCTGCTCTAAAAGCTTATATTTTACTCAGTGGACATGAAGAATACACACACACACACACACACACACACACACACACACACACTCACCCCTTATTAATTACAACACAAAGAGGTTAAGTACTGTTGTGACACATATGCAAATTATTTGAAATTGCTATTCAGAGTAAGACAAATGAGGCTGAAAAGAGTTCAGTTAAAGGCTTTACAGAGAAGATAAATTTTAAAGGATAAGCAAGAATATAATATGGAGATTACAAAAGACACTGGAAAAAAAAACTTCACTGCAGGATTCAAGGATGGTAATGGGCTTAATTTACTAAGAAAACCCTCTTGCCCCAATTGTTTCTTGAGTCTGTGTGTTGTATGAACCTCAATTTGCATTAAATTTTGTTTATTCTTTTTTTAAACTGCATACTTCAAACAAAAACATCAAGGGAAAATGATAGGACCAAAGGTTATAACCTGTCAGTAAGTGGCCTACACACCTGCTGCTTAGAACAGCTTCCTCAATAATGTCCTATGTGTTTTTAAAATATTTTTAGGATTTTTTCTATTTGTATTCAAAATACAGTACATAATTAGCTATTGTCACTGTGTTGTGCAACACATCTCAAAGAGGAGAGAATTTTTAAACTGTGTGTGCGTGTGTGTGTGCGTGTGTTTAAAGAGAGACTAGGAAAGTAGCTCTGTAGTAGAATACTTGCCTAGCCAAGTATAAGAACCTGAATTCTACCCTCAGGACCAAATTAATAATAACAGCAATAATTATTATTTAAAACATTATTACTCAGTGATTAGCATTTAATAACTGGATAGCAGTCAAGTGCCAGTGACACACATTATAATCCTAGCTACTCAGAAGGCTGAGATCTAGAGGATCATAGTTCAAAGCCAGCCCAGACAGAAAAGTCTGTCAGACTTCATCTCCAAAATAATCTGTAAAATGTCAGGTTGGAGAAATGGCCCAAGTGGTAGAGTGCCAGCTAAGTAAGCCAGATGAGTGAGCTCAAACAAACAAACAAAAAACAATAAAAGACCTGGTTCCCTAAACTTGCAAGCCTTTCCCTGTAATGCACTCAACAATGTGTAGGTATCAGGGCTGGGAAGGTGGCTCAGTGGCAGAGCGCTTACCTTGCATGCCTGAGGCCCTGGGTTCGATTCCTCAGCACCACATAAGAAAAAAGCAAAAAGCTGGAAGTGGCACTGTGGCTCAAGTGGTAAAGTGCTAGCCTTGAGCTGAAGAGCTGAGGGACGCGCCCAGGCCCAGAGTTCAGGCCCCACGACCGGACCCAAAAAAAACAAAAAAAAAAAAAAAAAAAAAACTGTGCAGGTATCAACTGTCTCTCTTTGCAGTACTCAATAAAAACTGAGACTGTTATCTGGTACAATTAACATTGTGGCTATTGTAATTGCCATGAGAAATGATATCCTTTGTCGCTGACCATGAGTCTCATGTCTTCTAATAAAATCTATGAAATTATGGTAGAGTTAACCTATTCATTTGCAAAAGTCAAGTCTCCAACTACTCACAATTTATGAGTTTTGGAAATGAAGATGGAAGGCTGACAGACCAAACTTTCTAATAATAATGGATGGAAAAGGTGATTACAGGTATTCAGAAAAATCCATGAGAATTGTTAAATGTCCTCCCTTTTATTGTTTATTAATGAAGCTAAATTAACAGAGACTTTCAGACTGAATACCAAGAAGTAGATATATTCAGACAGCAGCCTGAACAATTCCCTGATATTGCCAACTCTCTGGCAGATGGGAGATGTTCTTCATCAAGCTGACAGTCTCATAGGCCTGCCCCAAAAACAACTTGAATTAAAATTTGTCTGGTAGAGGAGAGGAAAGCACATAGGGTCCTGTTTCATTTCAGATGATAGTTACAGAGACACATGTCTATACTGAATGTGAAAAGGAGAAAATTCTGCAGCTATTTTGGTTAGAATAAGACTAATTTCTGGCTAGTTTGCTTGTAAGATGATGATGCTTGTTAAAGAATGACAAAACTAGTTATCTTACTGCCCAACTTTTCCTGCAGTCTATCTAACCAACATTCAATCCTCATGAACTGACAAGTCAAAGCCTCAGCAATTTTGATAGTGGGTCTTACCTGCTATAATAAAGCATTGGCCCTCTAGAAAATTTTTCTTTTAGACAACCCCACCAAGAACCGACTAGCCTAAGGACTTTATAGTGGATTGAGATTAAAATGCCAGTATTAGAGGTGATTCACTAGAAAATGAGACATACTAAAAAAAAAAAAAAAAAAACTAGAAAATCCTTAGCCTCAGCTCTAATGCTTCTAACTGAATTAAGATTCTGCTGTGCACTTGTGGCTCACAGCTGCAACCCTACTAAAATCTGATGGTCATGATTCTAAGTCACAGACTTTTTTTTTTTTGGGGGGGGTGTGGGGGAGGTCGGTAGTGGGGCCTGAACTCTGGGCCTGGGCCCTGTCCCTCAGCTCTTCAGCTGAAGGCTAGCACTCTACCACTTGAGAGTCAGCCCCACTTCCGGTTTTTTCTGCTTATGTGGTGCTGAGGAATCGAACCCAGGGCCTCATGCATATAAGGCAAGCACTCTACCACTGAGCCACCTTCCCAGCCCCAGTCACAGACTCTTTATCTCCAATTAGCCTCCAGAAAACTGGAAATGGAGCTGTGGCTTAAGTGGTAAAATCTCAGGGACAGCACCTTGGCCCTGAGTTCAAGCCCCAGGACAATCATTCCCTCATCCCACCCCATTCCAAAAAAGATAAAAGATTTTAAGAGATATTATCTTTGTCAATGGAGCAATACTCCAAATTAAGGTGGGCTCCTAAAAATAATAATGCCACTATGCAAGTAAAGCCCAAGTCTAGGAGCCCAGGGAGTACAAAACTTATTGTCCCTGCCAACGAGCTGTTCACTCAAGATATTCACAATCAAAAACGGATTATAATAGTACTGATGAGGTTATCACACAAAATATTATTCTTTGGATAGACCAAAATCGTCCCAAATTTGTTTGTTTTGTCGGTCTTGGGCCTTCAACTTTGAGTCTGGCCGCTATCCCTTAGCTCTTCAGCTCAAGGCTAGTGCTCTACCACTTGAGCCACAACGCCACTTCCAGTTTTCTGGTGGTTAACTGGAGAAAAGCATCTCACAGACTTTCCTGCCTGGGCAGGCTTTGAACCACAATCCTCAGACCTCAGCCTAGTGAGTAGCTAGGATTACCGGTGTGAGCCACCAGCGAGTGCCCAGCTTCATCCCAAGTTTTATTTGGTTGATCAGCATGCAGTTACCATACCATTCAAAAATGAGAGTAAATGTGTTTATTCAAAAAAGATGATTGGGGATGACTTGGAACTTTTTTTTAATTTAGTTTCCAAGGAAGGCTGAAGACCAAACATATTTATGTTAGATATTTTAGCAAACTTTTAGGGTAATGGTAGATGCAAGAAACAAAGTACTTTGGAGGGATAAGTTACCTGCTTTGAGCAAGGTTCACATCAGGGAAAAGAGGCTAATTTGACCTTTCCAGTGGGGCTCTTGGAACCCACTCAATATATTACTGTTATGGCTTCCATTAATAAGTAAATAGCCTAATTGTTGACATTTTACTTAGGATATTGTGAATACTCCTAAACTCCCAAGGGATTATGCCCACTTTAAAAAGAACCCATACATGACAGCATTAGTGGATTTAAGATCCCACAATTTTATGAGCTCTTTGAGGAGCAATCTCTGCAGGGATAATTTTACTGACTAAAGCCTCTAACAAGAGGAAGAGTCTCTCTAGAGTCACTAGCTGGGTCAATAATATAAATGACTATAGTAAAGGTCACAGTCTCATAAGATCAAGTGGGATAAAGTCTGCATTGCTCAGACTGTTAACACGGCCACCATTCCATCATCATACCAGACATAACAACACATCTACCATCAAAATAAAAGACTGTGTTCCTGATTAAAAAAAAAAAAAAGATATGACCTCATCCCAGACTGGTAAACTCTGCAAAAAGTCATTCTGTAAGCTTGTAGCTGAATGGCTACAGCAAACCTTTGACACTCACCTTTTAGTAATCAGTGATGCCTCACTGCTGATGACTTTTTCAAACACATCACACTAAATGCTGAAAAAAAAACTCAAAAACCAACTCAAAATACTCAACAATATTAAAGAAAACCTATCTCCAAAAAACAGGCAAAGGAGGGCTGTGGGCACAGCTCTGTGGTATGTGTACTTTAGCACGCACAATGCTTTGTGATGCCAGTGATTCCAAACATCACATTAAATATATATTCCTCCAATACTCACTAGACACTATGTTGGGACTGAACTATACAACTTAGGGGAAGGAGGGACAGAGGGAAAAAACTGGGAGAAAATGAGGTAGTGGCACTGTTCAAAAAGACATGTACTCTGGGGCTGGGAAAGTGGCTCAGTGGTAAAGCGCTTGCCTTGCATGCTCAAAGCCCTGGGTTCGATTCCTCAGCACCACATAAGCAAAAAGAAAAAAGCCGGAAGTGGCACTGTGGCTCAAGTGGTAGAGTGCTAGCCTTGAGCTGAAGAGCTGAGGGACAGCGCCCAGGCCCAGAGTTCAGGTCCCACGACCGGACCCAAAAAAAAAAAAAAAAGACATGTACTCATTACCTGACTTATATAACTTATGTACATCACCTTTACAACAAACAAACATTCCTCCAAAGAAGATTTGGAAAGATAATGACTACTTGATCAAGTACACTGCTCCACAAGTCCTCCCTTTAGGAGGCATAAGAGAAACTCTGTTAAATTTGATTTTAAAATGTCCTTTCACCAAGTAGCAGTGGCTCACACCTGTAATCCTAGCTACTCAGGAAGCTGAGATCTGAGGATCACAGTTCAAAGCCAACCCAGCCAGTAAAGTCCTTGAGACTCTTATCTCCAGTTAGTCACCAAAAAGCTAGAAGTGGAATTGTAGCTCAAGTAGTAGAGTGCTAGACGTGAGCATTTAAAAAAAAAACAAAACTGCTTAGGCACATCACCCAAGCCCTGTGCTCAAGCCCAGAACCGGCAAGCACATGCACACAACCCAAAACTGGCACATGATCGTGCACGCACACGCGTGCAAGCGCGCGCGTGCACGCACGCACACACACACACACACACACACAGAAATGCCCTTTTCACTCTTTTTTTTTTTGGGGGGGGGGTCCGGTCG